>NC_136527.1:202500-205843 GCF_053919585.1 Euprymna scolopes
TTACACATATCCAAACCTGATAGTGTAGGACGCTCGCTTTCTACTGGTGAGTCTTCGTCATCCTTATGCGATACAAACTCTCTTGGTTCAAAACGATTCGAGTTTATCGCACTCACCGTATAATTTCTTTCATCTATTTCTACTGGAGGATCGTCTTCATCCCGACTCGCATTTACCGCACGGGATAAGAGATCCGCACAGACGTTATCTTTTCCTTTTAGGTACTGTATGGTGCAATCATAGCCAGCCATACTTAATGCCCACGTCTGTATTTTTTTATTCTGTATCGGAGATTTCAGCAAGTACTCCAATGGTCTGTGATCCGTGTAGATGGTGAACGTAGCACTATGCAAGTAGTGATTCAACTTGCTTAAGGCATAGTGAATCGCATATGCTTCTTTCTCTATTGTTGACCATCTAGTCTGGGTATCAGACAACTTATGAGATAGAAAATAAATGGGTTTCTTTATCTCCCGACCCTCCTCCGGGCCGTAGACCATTTGAGACAAGGTTGCTCCGATCGCATAATCGGAGGCATCCGTGTATAACCTGTATCCTTTGTTAGTGTCCGGGTATGCCAGCATCACCATCTTTGCAAGCTTCGATTTCAATCGATTAAAAGCAGAGTGACATGCATCGTCCCAACAGAAACGTGCATGCTTCCTAGTTAACCGAATTAACGGTTCGGCGATTACAGAAAAATCCTTGATAAATCGCCTGTAATAGGATGTCATGCCTATAAAGGATCTAACCTGCTTCACAGTGGTTGGGGTCGCAATTGCCTGAATTGCTTTAACCTTGTCCCCCTCCGGCTGGATACCTTTCTCACTTACTCGGAATCCCAGATATTGCACTTCCTTGCCAAAAAACTCACACTTCGCCGCCTTTAACCTTAAATTATGCCTACGTAAACTACCTAGCACTTTTTCTATATGCCTAACATGTTCCTCCTTTGTTTTGGAGAATATTAAAATATCATCCAAATAAGGCACGGCGAATTCTTTCTGTCCCTGTAACACTACGGACATTAGCTCCTGAAACACTCCCGGAGTGTTAGCAAGTCCGAATGGCATTAGATTAAATTGGAACAGTCCTCTATGACAGGTGAACGCAGTTTTCTCTTTATCTTTTTCGTTCAACTTTACCTGCCAATACCCTGATTTCAAGTCCAACTTTGAGAAGTATTTTGCTGACCCAAGCGAGGCCAGTATATCATCAATTACTGGTAGCACTCGGGCATACTACTTTGTTATCTTATTCAGGGCCCTAAAACCTACTCAGAACCTCTTTATCCCGTCTTTCTTTTTTACCAAAACTATCGGGAAACTCCACGGACTGTTTGACCTTTCTATCACCCCTGCCTGTAGCATTTCCTCTAGTGCTACATTAACTTCTTCTCGTTGTTTGAGACGTGTTTTATACGGGTTTTTCTTTATGGGATCGTTTTTTCCTGTATCGATCCTCATCTCTACTGTGTCAGTCCGGCCTAAATATCTATCCTCTGTGACGAATAAATCAGTATTTCGTTGCAGGACTTTATTTAAAACTTTCCTCATTTCTTCCGGCACTTTTATGCCGTTGAGGTTACTTTTGTTTCCCGACTTCTTTTGTTTATTTGGCTTTGATATTGCCATTACTACTTCTGTTCTTCTACATCTACCTATCTTGTAACCTTTCCTTAATTGTACTGTCTGGTTCGTGTTATTCATAATTAGCAAGGGAAAGCTTTTCCTACCTTTAATTTTAACTACCGTGTTCGCTACGGATACACCACTTAAATCACTTAGGAAGCCCTTATCTATCTGCACTACCTCGTAATCTAAACCCTGACCGTTTCTCATTCCGGCACGAGCTGTGCACGCATGTAAATGCTGCGGTTTCAGGGTGACATCGTGCCTTAATCTATACCCGAAATATGAACCTCCTCTTGCAGCGCTATGTACTCGCTGCCTAATCGGATTGCTCCTAAATCAAAGTACATTCTAACACTATTTTGCTTGAGCCAGTCTCGGCCCAATATGACGTTCCTATTAAGGTTTTTCGTCACTACAAAATCATGTCGAATGTACTGGCTTCCTACTTTAATTTGTAAACGCGCCACTCCTTGCACTATGAGAGGTGACCCGTTTGCAGTCCTTAAATTCATCTCTATTTTCTTTATCTCAGGCTTCTCTCTGAGACCTTCTAATACGGTACTTTTTATTACAGAAATTTCGGCGCCAGTATCTACTAAAGCCCTAAACTTATTTTTCTCTATCTTAATAGGGATACAATTAGCGGCGCCCATATGTCCTATGATCTTTGACTGTTCAACCCTCTTCCTCTCGCTGGGCGTCTTGCGAGTGGGGTCTGCTCGTTTCCTGACTTAGGGAAGGTACAGTTCCTGGCTATATGGCCTTTTCTGCCGCAATTGTAACACTTAATCCCCGGCCAAGGGCGCTCTGTTTCTCTTGCCTTGAAGCCGGGTCCCCTATTAAATCCTCTATAATTCCCCTGCCCCCTATCTGGCTCTGGGAATCTTTTTTTCCTTATCGCTTCTATATTCCTCTGGCGCCCACTATAACTTATTTCCATAGGTTCTTCTGCTCGGTCATTGCCTCTTATGCGGTTTGCCACCGTTCCTCGATTAGGGCCTTTTCATAGGCTACCTGGAGGTCCGATGGTTCTTCCCTCATGACAGCGATTTTGACTTCCCTGTCATATAGCCCCTCGATGAAGAAACCTATCACTTGGCTTTTTATTAGTTCATTGTTCGTATCTAGGCTACCATACGAACCTTCAGCCAAGTGCACTAACTTCTGCATGTAGTGCTGCAGAGTTTCGCTTCTACCCTGCTTAATATTTGCTAACTCCCTAACAAACTTGGTATGATCTGCCTGGACTCCAAAATAATTATCTAGAGCTCGTTTCCAGTCTACCCATGCCAAACTCTCATTATTGGCTAGTAGTCTTGAAACAAACTGTCCTATTGGGCCAGCCGTCGTAATTAACGCTAATTGGCATTTTTCTTCCTCTGTTTGGCTAACTATTCTAGTGTATTTATCTATATCATTTAGCCATCTTCTGTATTTCTGCGATCGTCGTGTGTCTAATGTTTTTATTTTTGCTACCAACGCCTCCCCCCTCAGAGAGTTCGAAATGGCCTTCCCTACATTGTGTAGTTCAGCCCCTAGGATCTGAGCGAAATTTGTGAAAAACTGCTGTTCCATCTTTTACAATTATTTTCAAAATTATACAAATTAGACAGAGGAAAGAAAAGAAATATATATAACTTTTTTTTTTTTTAACAAAACTTTTTAGGAGCCGAGGTTTAGAAAAATATTGAAAAAATCAACTAACCTTT
>NC_136527.1:210943-295943 GCF_053919585.1 Euprymna scolopes
AGGAAAAAGATTGTAAAGAAAGAAAAAAGGAAAAAGATTGTAAAGAAAGAAAAAAGGAAAAAGATTGTACAAAAAAAAGGAAAAAGATTGTAAAAAAAAAAAGGGAAAAAAATTGTAAAAAAAAAGGGAAAAAGATTTTTAAAAAAAAAGGGAAAAAGATTGTAAAAAAAAAAGGGAAAAAGATTGTAAAAAAAAAGGAAAAAGATTGTAAAAAAAGGGAAAAAATTGTTAAAAAAAGAAACAAGAAAGGATTGTAAAAAAAAAGGGAAAAAGATTGTAAAAAAAGGGAAAAAGATTGTAAAAAAAAAGGGAAAAAGATTGTAAAAAAAAGGGAAAAAGATTGTAAAAAAAAAGGGGGAAAAAGATTGTTAAAAAAAGGAAAAAGAAAAGATTGTAAAAAAAAAGGAAAAAGAAAAGATTGTAAAAAAAAAGGAAAAAGAAAAGATTGTAAAAAAAAAAGGAAAAAGATTGTAAAAAAAAAAAGGAAAACGAAAAGATTGTTAAAAAAAGGAAAAAGAAAAGATTGTAAAAAAAAAAGGAAAAAGAAGATTGTAAAAAAAAAAAGGAAAACGAAAAGATTGTAAAAAAAAAAAAGGAAAAAGAAAAGATTGTAAAAAAAAAGGAAAAAGAAAAGATTGTAAAAAAAAGGAAAACGAAAAGATTGTAAAAAAAAAAGAAAAAAGAAAAGATTGTAAAAAAAAGGAAAAAAGATTGTAAAAAAAGAAAAAAAAAGCAGATTTTTTATTTCATATTTTATTCATTTTTTTTATATTTCACTTGCATATTTTTTTTCATTTATACTTTTTTATTACAATGTATTTTTTCTGATTGTGGCTGAAAAAAAAAAATAATAATAATAAAAGTTTCTCCCGTGTTCTAAAATGTTTTGTTTTTTATCTGCAAAATTTATATTTTGAACAAGTGTGCAACGTTATTTTTGGTTCATTCTTTCTACACATTCACGCGTACATTATTCAATGTATTTTTCATGTTTGGTTGCACAAAACTGGGAATTATTAAAATTAAATTTCTTTAATGAGAGGATGAAGATAAAGAAAGTGGGTGGGGGATGATCCCTCAGGATAGCATCCATCATGGTGGAGGGAACAGTTTTCATTGCAAGCACACAGTGCGTACAACGATATCTGTGTGAGGATGGGCTAACTGGATAAAGATGAAGTGTTTTATTTTGTTGGTTTTTTTCTGAGAGGGGTCGGGGGGGAGGGGTGAATGTGGAGGAGAGGGAGAGAAGAATGTAAAAGAAAAATTAGATTTGTTTTTTTTTAATTTTAATTTTTTTTTTTTTGCAGAATCATCCCTTCTGCATTGGTTGCTAATCGTCAATACAAATGATATCCTTTTTCGTTGCCGTTTTCGGGATGTCTCCTTTCGCAACTTTTAGTCCCTCAACACTTGGGAGGTCGAGTTTCGTGCTCGTATCTGCAGTCGAATTCCCACCACCTGTAGAAAAGGAGAATCCAATTATTAATAATGTTGGTAACACCCATGGAATAGAACATGAAAAAGCAAATTTTACTTTTGTATGCAAAATCCGATCCCGCATTTTGTTAATTCCTACCCTCTGATGAGAAGGAAAGTATTTCTTTGAAACTCCGCGGATTAAGAACTATCCACTTATCAAGTGTTTCTTTTCAGATTAAATGTTTTAACTCTTTCTCAAAGTGTTTTTTAACATGTTTTATTAACTGTTTGCTCTTATATATATATATATATATATATATATTAGTTTCTACAAAATTAAAAATATTTCAACAAAATAATAACATCTTCAAACCAAACAAGGAATTCTTTAATAAAAAAAACAAAATATCAAAACCAAATGGCGCTTATGTCAACGGATCATCAAATCTAAGGGAGATAACCAAGCATAAACATAGCAAAACTAAGCATATTTTGCAAGATATAATTTGGGATGCTGAAGTAATCAGTAAAACAATGAAAGGATGTTAAACAAAAAACGAAAAAAAAAAAAAATGATTACACACACAAAAAAAAAAAATTTGTTTTTATTTATTTTAGGTAATCAGTCAGCGTCTGGATGATTAAAACTTTTTTTAAGTAGATTTTTAAGTATTTAAACCGTCATTGATTAAATTTTTTTTTTTTTTTTTTTTTACTATTCTGTAGTTTTATTTTGCAAGGTATAATTTGGGGCGCATAATAATGACCGTACACAAAACAACGAAAATAGAAAACTTTTTTGAAGTATATAAACCGTCAATGTAATTTTCTTTTTAAACAAAAATAAAAAATAAGAAAATAAGAAATTTGTTTATCTTTTCAAGATAAAGTGTTCGGAATTTTTTTTTTTTTTTGGGGGGGGGGGTCTTAAATAAGGGAAGCATTTTTCTTTGACTAATTGGACAACAACTTCTTGGTTGATTAAGTTTATTTAATTTTGTTTGTTAATTAAAATAGTTTCATTGTAACAGGTGGTTTACTTTTGTTTTGTGTAATACGTTAATTAATAAGTTTATCTTGTTACTTAACATGGTTATATTTTTAAGTTTGTTGATTAACTTCGCTAGCTTATTTCCTTTTTGTAAATTGCTTCAGCAATTTCCGGAACTCGGCTACAGAAATCGTGTAATTTTTTTTTTTCATTTTAACATTCTTTCATTGTTTTACTGATTATTTCAGCGTCCCAAATTATATCTTGTAAAATATGCTTCTTTTTACTATGTTTATGCTGGTTATCTCCCTTAGATTTGATGATCCATTGACATAAGCACCACCCAAATTATTCACTTTTGTTGCCATTTTTAAGGAGCTCACTAATAAGTCACATCGGCACAAAAAAGAAATATGAAAGATGTTTGTGTTTGTGTGTATTGGCGGTAGAGGAGGACAAATGCAGTTCTTGAAGGGGGATTTCAGAATCAGTTATTAAAAATAGGGTTGTAATTTTGGAGGTAATGCATGGGAGAAAAGTCTACTGGATTTCTGTAATGCACAGCACTATGAAACTTTACCAGCATAAATTCTTATCTCATTAATAAAAAGCATGAAAACTTTCTGACTCAAAAATATGCAGTTATTAAAAATAGGGTTGCAATTTTGGAGGTAATGCATGGGAGAAAACTCTACTGGATTTCTGAAAAATATGCAGAAAAAGCAGAAATTATTGGAATGCAGTGTGCGCAAAAATCTCAAGCGTAACATACAAATGAGAAACAATGAAATCTTGTATTTAGTTGATAGAAATCTGTGCCTAAATCAAAATGTAGATTCCATGAACAAAGCTTCTTTCTTAGAAGTGCACGCTTGTGGAACTCTTCCGTTTACCTGCTTCCCACCTGACTACAACTTGGATGGCTTCAAGTCCAACATAAACAAGTTCCTGATGAACCGCTCCCTTAAGTAAGACACCAAGTAAGATCTCCATTACTAGTGATTACTACGATATTATCCCATTGATTACTGTACACGCAATAATCCTTATCCCCGAGTGGCCTCCTGGCCTTGATAAAAGTGGTGACTTCCTTGTAAAAAAAAAAAAAAAAAAAAAAAAAAAAAAAAAAGTGGAAAAAGGAATGTACAAACGGGATGAAATCTCTGGTCCCCCCTCACCAATCTTTCACGAAAAACACCCGTCTAGCTGAATCCACTGTGAAAAATTTCCCCCACTCTTTATCTGTGCCTAAATCAAAACGTGAATTCCATGAACAAAGCTTCTTTCTTAGAACTGCACGCCTGTGGAACTCTGTTCCGTCTGCCTGCTTCCCACCTGACTACAACTTGGATGTCTTCAAGTCCAACGTTAACAAATTCCTAATGAACTGCCCCCTTAAGTAAATACTTCATCAAATCTCCACACTAACGTAATGTACTTGCAATAACACTTATCCCTGAGTGGCTTCTGAGCCTTGATAAGTGGTGACCACCGTGTAAAAAAAAAAAAAAAAAAAAAAAAACTTGTTGGAAAGAAAAAGCCCAACTGACCCAAGGTGAATGCTACAACCATGACCAATGAACAAGCATTTCACGAAACGCAAGAACAATAACGTATGGCAGCAGGTGGCACAAATAAAAGACAGATCATTTCAGCAAAATCAAACTTTCATGCTTTCAAATATTTGAAAAAAAATAACCTTGGGACAAATTTCATGTTACTTAATCGAATATTCTCAAAGAAAATCGAAAACAAATGCTGAAAGTTTGCCAAAATATATTTGAATATATAAACAAAGTGTTCAGCCATTTTTTAAAGGTTTTATCATTTTGAGGAAGTGATCAGAAAACAGGAAAAGTGAATAAGATTTTCTATAATTAATCGAAAGACGTTTCTTAGCTTGTACTTTATTTTCGTTTATATTAATTAACGGATTCTTTATTGAAATAAAGACATGCACATATTTTTATGACAAAACAAAGTCTCCATGAACGCATCGAGATTCTACTTGTAAATAATTCAGTAATTAATCTTTTCTAAATGGTTGCAGATAAAATTTTATGACTTTGAAATTTGAGAGCATTTGACATTTCCAAATCGGACGTCATTTCTGGCTTTACAACACCTAAGAACACGCAGTTCCATTGTTTACAATAACTGATCAAAACTAGAATTGTTGTCTTTTTGTTATTCAAATTATTACGTTGAGAAGTTCTAGCAGAATTTTTAATTTTGTTTTCATTGGATATATTTTCAAATAAGTTTTAATTATAATACCTTTACTTTGAATATGATTCTAAAGAGCGTTTTTTCACTCTCTAATCGTTTAAATTACAATTGTTTTAAAACAATTATGTATTCTTTTCAGAACGTTGATTACAAGATGGAAAAAAAAACAAAGTCACATAATTTTCTTATTTCAAGTTGAAAAGCAGCTGAAAGAGCTTGCGATAGCAACAAAGCGTTTGGCCTAGGAACCACTATTTAATGCACAGCACAATGGTGGTTTAAGAAATTTTGTGGTGGCAACAAGAGTCCTGAAGATGAATATAGGTGGTCGGCCATTGGATTTTTTTGCTTTTCGCTATTCAAATTAAGATATAAAAAAAAATTTGACATCGATATTGACAGATATGCAGTCCACGGCAGCCAAAATAGTGCAAGTTAAATTGACCAAAGACTATTTTGGGATGTACAAGGTTTTTTCGTGTCCATTTTATTAGTGCTTGTATAAAACAGATAAAAAATGGATCGGCAAAAATATAAAGCGCAGTTTATCAAATGTTCAAATGGAAATTTAGATTCAAGTAAGAGATGAACCCGCTCTCCCCATGAATAAACGTAATGTGTATAAAAAAAAAATAAACGTTGGCATCAAAATGTCGAGATTATAATATCGCACTCACGTTTTCATATTCAGTTTAATGAGTTTTTTTCTTTTGTTAAAAATTTCATCAATTAAGTTACAAATCTAGATATGAAAAAACACCAAACAGCATAGGATATCATATTTTTTACAATGATCTATACAGACATATGGCAAGCCTTACAACAAACAAAAACACCAAACAAGTGTGTGTGTGTGTAGGGAGGTACAATTATTTGAATATTTGGGAAAAATTCAAATGCTCAGATTAGAAATACGGGGTTATCAAGTACATGTAGGCTGCTTTCATGGACATAATTCAGATGCAAAACAAAAATTACGTTTGCAATGAATATGCTTTCAGGTTATCGACTTCTAACTAAATACCTGTCCCAGGACTAGTAAATTTACTTCCTCAAACAAATAACATTTTGTACCCAGATGACGATTGAAATCAAGCTAAAATGATATTTTATGTTTAACCGTTACACACAGATTGCTGATCACAATTTTCATCAAAAAATTTTACATGATTTTCATTCCGAGAAATACCTAAAATTTTAGGCTTAAAATGAAAAGAATTTGAAACTGAAATTCTGGGATTCTTGCTTTTTTTTTGGGGGGGGGGGGGTACTAGCCTAAGTGCCCAGCATTGTCCAGGTGTTTGGACGTGTGTGTTGAGCAAAAAAAAAGGCAGCCAGGCAGACTCGAACCCATGACGCAGAGGAGGAAAAGAATGTGAAAAAAAAACCCAAAAAACTGGACGTCTTTGCCGTTGCATCCATTGCCAAACCAGAAGTGTCAAAGGTTTAAATTAAGGCTAGTCAATTGAAAAGAGGGGATGACTTTCAAAAATATTGGCAAAAAAAAAAGCGTCCGAAGGGTTGAGCTTCAAAACGACACCGATCTCGTGAAAATCCGTCACATCTGCAAAAAGTTTTGGGCAGACATGCTAACATACATACATACATACATACATACATACATTTAAACAGACAGGTGAGATTTATATAATAGATTCAATGACGATGAACTTACTCTCTATGTTCATCACACATGCATGCATACAATATTCTTACCCATGTTGTAAGAATAACATTATGTTCGTACGATTATCCACACATTTCTTTAACATTATAGCAGAAAGCGTGTTGGCTCAAAAGGGAGCCCCTTCATCAGTTCTGCGATATAGTTAACAGTGGTGTACCCAAGATGAGATAATTTGAAAAGGAAACACACGGTAATGAATAAACAATGAACAATCAGATTTTATATTGTAATGAATATGATGGACCAGTGCTTCCCAATCTTCAGAACACAGGGCAGAGCAAAGGTTTTTTTTTTTACAGAGCACTATCAAAATAATTTCTAAAATAAATATGAAAAACATATCAAATTTTAACACTAAACTAGAACTGCATGCCTGTGGAACTCTGTTCCATCTGCCTGCTTCCCACCTAACTACAACTTGGATGTCTTTAAGTCCAACGTTAACAAATTCCTAATGAACCGTCCCCTTAAGTAAACACTTCATCAAATCTCCACACTAACGTAATGTACTTGCAATAACCCTTATCCCTGAGTGGCTTCCGGGCCTTGATAAGTGGTGACCACTGTGTAAAAAAAAAAAAAAAAAAAAAAAAAAAACTAACTAATGATAACGCTTGTCTAAAATATTATATTCGGTTTATTGGAAAGAGCAAAGATTTTTTTTTACAGAGCACTATCAAAATAATTTCTAAAATAAATATGAAAAACATATCAAATTTTAACACAAACAAATGATAATGTTTACAACCATGTTTGTTTTAATCAAAAATTGTTGCATTTTTTTTTTGTTAATTTATCTTTTTTCTTTTTCAGGAACCATCTTGAAACTCTTTACAGTTATGCATCATTTCTTTTTCCAGTAAAAAGATTAATAATTGTCTGCAACCATTTATTTTTTCCATGTAAAGCATTTGGTCCTCTTTATGAAAGGCCTTCCAGGGTCCCTCAGCCTCACTCATGATGCGTTCAGTGGCAAAATGACGTAAGCGCTAAAGTTGAAATTGAGATTTTTGTCACAAAATGCGAAAAAAAATACCAAGGAGAATCTAATCACAAAAAAAAAAAAAAAAAATCATTGCTAAATTCAAAGTATTTGTGGAAAATAAGTGTTTGAATATTTGATATACATCTGTTGAAATGTCGATAATTAAAACCACAAATTTCCTTTAAATTCTCAACCTAATTATGTTCGATTTGTTTTGATTTTTTTTCAGACTGGCAAATCAACGCGCACTAACATCATTGTTGTTCATTAAAGTCAAACATCAAAAAAATTTAATTTTGTAACGACCTTCAAATATGACTGGAAGAAAGAAAACAAGAAAGGTTGAACAGTGGGAAACAGAAACAACAAAACGAAAGCAAAATCGTGGAGAAGAATTTGTCAGTAGTTCATCAAAATGCATTCAAGGAGGTTTTTTTTTTTTTTTTTTTTTACACAGTGATCACCACCTATCAAGGCCTGGAAGCCACTCAGGGATAAGGGTTATTGCAAGTACATTACGTTAGTGTGGAGATTTGATGACATGTGCATCCAAGGGGGCGGTTCATTAGGAATTTGTTAACGTTGGACTTGAAGACATCCAAGTTGTAGGTGGGAAGCAGGCAGACGGAACAGAGTTCCACAGGCGTGCAGTTCTAAGAAAGAAGCTTTGTTCATGGAATCCACGTTTAGATTTAGGCACAGATATAGAGTGGGGGGAAATTTTTCACAGTGGATTCAGCTAGACGGGTGTTTTTCATGAAAGATTGGTGAGGGGGGACCAGAGATTGGAGTTCAGACGAGCACCTGCCATGGAAATAACGATAAAACGCGTTTCGTAAAAATAGGTGGCCCGGAAAAAGTTTGCGTTAATATTCAAATCATTCTAGAAAATAGGAAATTACCAGCAAAATTATTACGCTCCAAACATTTAACTGTTTTTTTTTTTGTGTGAAAAGTATCAAGTGGTGCTTATGTCGTCCGTCCACTGAACGCGTCATATGACTGAGAAAAATTTAATATGCGTCTTAGACGCAAGAAAGAAAGATACGATGAGAGGAGGGTGGGGATAATAGAAAATGAAGGGTTTGTTGCATCTAGCCTTTTCAATCACTGACAAAAAAAAAAACAAAAAAAAAATTATTTTTGTTTTTAATTTATTGTGAAGGGGACAAACATAATATCTGAATCGTACAAATGTTGAAATAAATTAATTTCTACAGTTAAAATATTGAAAGCCATTTTTTCCATTTTATTTGACATGTAAAATAATTTTTAATTTAATCTAAAAGATTTTAAACTCTATTTTTGATATTAATAAAATCTGATATTTCAGGTTCCTGTGGAAAACTGTGAATATTTCAAAGATCTGAGAGTTAAAAGATGACCTAAGGGTCCATTCCAACTTGGACCACCAGACAGAACTGCCATAAAAAATGTAGAAAAGAAGGAGAGATTAAACCAACAAAAGAGTATGAAGATATCATCAATAGCTTCAGCATCATATGTTCAGGATGATGGTTATTTACATTCCTACGCCTCTATTTCAACTGATGAAGAAGATTAAAAAAACAAAAAAAAAAACAAAATAGAAATGGAGGAAGAGCACAAACAGAACGCATTATATAATAAGCTTTTGGATTCAACGAAAGACAAGTTTTCATTTTGTTTTTAGCATACAGAAGCAAGATACAGAAAAAGCAAAGGAAAGACTTTTTTTCTTTTTTTTTTTTCTTTTATTTGAGCTCATATTTCACAATTTTTTTTTGCTACTGAAAAATTGTACGACTATGTTACACAACAATCTCCTCCTCCTAACCTAATTTGGGGAAGAATGAACATTCATTCGAAAATCAGCAATTCAAAAAATAAAGATTTAAGCGCCTAATCACGAGCCATAGAAAAAGAAGAGCAAAAACAAGGAATGGTCAGCAGTAATATGCGATTGTTTTTAATCGCACTAAAAAAAAGTTTCATTTTGGTTATGTTGTCAAACTCAAGTGTTAGGCTTAATTAAAGAATATTAAATGTTCAAACGGTACTAACAATTAATTCCAAAGCAATCAAGATATTTCCCAACAAAGACAGTTTTGTATCAAGTAAAGTTAGCTTTTGGTTAAAATTAATGTTTTCTACTTTGGCGTCCTTAACTGCCCCCCCCCCCCACCATGCACCGTGATTCGTCTCAATGCACTTTCGCTTTCTAGTAAATAACTGTCCATCAGCAGCAAAGGCATGCCCTTCAAAGAAGCAACCTTATTATGGTGTACAGTGATTACGTTGGACACAATGTACAAACGTAAAAGAATCGCCAACAAATATTTTTATTATTCCAAACATGAAAAACGAAAGCGTATCTTTTTTTTTTTTTGAAAATAACTTACACCCGCACCAAAATTGTTTTGTTTTTTTTAAATGCTATAAAGACTAAAAATGAAAATATAATTTAAAAGATGAAAAATTTAAGTTGCCTAAATTTCATAGAAATTGTGAAAAAAATGAGAGGTCTATTCAATGATAAAAAAAAAAAAGTGAATTTATAGTAAAAATGATATTTAAAAATGATTGCTGATTAAATGTTAAGAAAAAATGTAGCTTGAAATATGAGGTTCGTTGTATAAAAAGAAAAAAGTGATATTGAAGTAAAAATGACACCAAAAAATATGGAGAGAGAGAGAGGTAGAAGGATAGAAAGGTAGAAAACTGGAGGAGGAGGAAAACATAGGAGTGATGGAGTAGGAGGAGGAAGACGGAGATGGGTGGAGAAAGACAGGTGATGGAGGAAAGAGGAGGAAGACAGACAGAGGAGGAGGAAGGAGAAAGACAGGTGGCGGAGGAAGACAGAGGAGGAAGAAAGTGGGGACGGAGGGAGGAGGAAGAAAGTGAGAGCAGAGTGAAGGAGGAGGGAGAGTAAGAAGGAAGGCGGGAGGGAGGGGAGAAAGGGTGAGAAGGAGGAAGAGTGAAGAAGAAAAGGGTGATGAAACCAGTTGGATACGGATGCTGTAGTTACACTACGCTCATCCAAGTAAGAAGAACAACAAACAACGAATACAAATAAAAATAATAGTTATAATAGTTATAATAGTTATGTTGGACGCAAATAATTCAACCCACCTTTATTCCTGGCCCGCATGTCTACCACTCTCAGCAGCTGGAAGATTAACGTTAAATACATTTCAATACCATGTATCGTTTTAGATTTGTCTTAAATTGATAAGTAAACCAAGAAACAGAGAGAGAGGAAAGAGGAGGAGAAGGAAGAGGCGGAGACAGAGAGAGGGAGAGAGAGGAAGGAGGAAGAGACAGATAGAGAGAGAGGGAAGGAGAAGGAGACAGCGAGAGGCAAGAGGCGGAGACACAGAGGGAGCGGGGAGAAAGAGGCGGAGACACAGAGGGAGCGGGGAGAAAGAGGCGGAGACACAGAGGGAGCGGGGAGAAAGAGGCGGAGACACAGAGGGAGCGGGGAGAAAGAGGCGGAGACACAGAGGGAGCGGGGAGAAAGAGGCGGAGACACAGAGGGAGCGGGGAGAAAGAGGCGGAGACACAGAGGGAGCGGGGAGAAAGAGGCGGAGACACAGAGGGAGCGGGGAGAAAGAGGCGGAGACACAGAGGGAGCGGGGAGAAAGAGGCGGAGACACAGAGGGAGCGGGGAGAAAGAGGCGGAGACACAGAGGGAGCGGGGAGAAAGAGGCGGAGACACAGAGGGAGCGGGGAGAAAGAGGCGGAGACACAGAGGGAGCGGGGAGAAAGAGGCGGAGACACAGAGGGAGCGGGGAGAAAGAGGCGGAGACACAGAGGGAGCGGGGAGAAAGAGGCGGAGACACAGAGGGAGCGGGGAGAAAGAGGCGGAGACACAGAGGGAGCGGGGAGAAAGAGGCGGAGACACAGAGGGAGCGGGGAGAAAGAGGCGGAGACACAGAGGGAGCGAGGAGCAAGAGGCGGAGACAGAGAGAAGAGGAAGGAGAGCGAGAGAGAGAAAGAAAAAAAAAACGAATGATGATAATTGTGACATTCATTATTCAAAATACTGACTTCAACACAACACAAACACACGTAGCCACATACACCCAACAAAAACATGCAGAATTTTAGATAAATATTCATAAGTTTAAAAACCAAGAATTTAATGTAAAAAATATATTTACCGATTGAAAAGATTTTGTTCATAAAAAACATGAACTCTTTGAAGAAATGATGTTCGAACAATAACCAAGAAAGAGATATGCTTGCTGCAAGAATCGAACCTGTATCGATGGATTTTTAGGCCTAGGTAAAACAGAGGCCAAATTCGCTACCGTTCTCTTAACAGGTTTAATTCAAATATCAAACACGCATCAGACGGGGAATAAAGTTGTATTGCATGAGTGCGACTTCCATTTGCAATGTTTGTTCAATTCCTGCAACACGCATATTACTTTATTCAACGCCAAAATTATTGCAATTTTATTCAACGCCAAAATTATTGCAATTTTATTCAACGCCAAAATTATTGCAATTTTATTCAACGCCAAAATTATTGCAATTTTATTCAGTAAATTAACTGAGTTTTTTTTTTTTTTAATTTAAACATTTTTCATAATTATGTTCTGAATTTTTGCGATGAGGATCGACTATTCTCATCTTGATTGTTATTTTCATGTTTCAGGCGATCTAATTTCCGATCCTATTCAGGTGTGTATTGTAGAACTAAGAAATTTCACAAGGACCCGTGGCACAGCATATAGAGTACTTAGTGAAAGTCATAAAAGGTTTTCTCCTGAAGAGTGATAGTTCAATCTTCAACGCAGGCAACCCAAATACGCAATCGAGAGTTACTTATGACTTCTGCAAGAACATGCCACCCTTGTGGATTAAATAAAGAGTGTTCAAAATTCCATGGAGATTCCAGAGTTCGACAAGATACACCTGAACATCTGAGGTCACGTTAACTGAAACGTTGTGCAAATAAGATGAGAGCAATAGTCCGAAGAATCCATCATAACTGTTTTCTGGTGTTAAACACTGATTATCAAGTGACAGTAGTCGGTTCCATATAGTAATCCTATCATATAGTAACATGCTTCATATCGTAATCCTATGTGGACTATGTCAGAATCCTTTAATATCAAGGAATGAAAGAAACATTCCGATCTTTTCTTTTTGAGTAAGGTTCCCATTTGTTCATTCAACAGAAAAATTTTGTTTCTTTTTTTTTTAAATTTAAGACTTATTTACTAAACTTAATGGATCGCTAATTCTTTGCTGCAGAGTTGCCTTCGGACTACCATAAGACGACGAATACGCATAACTTTTGGCAGCCATTATTTCCTTACAATTCTAACATTTGACTTTGCTAAAGTTTACCTAACAAATATTAGGTGTCGAATTTATTTGGTTTTAAACAAAGGGAGAAGGACCACAAAAGTAAAAGACATCCTTAAGCAAAAATGGATCTAGCTTTGAAAAGAAAAATTCCAATTTTAAGGAGAGCTATACATGTTAGTGATGGGCCAATTCCAATACAATGATCAATTTCGTATTAAATTACAGATTCCGATTGATTATAAATCTAAATATTTAAGTTATTATTTATTCCCGATTAACCTAAAAAAAAACATGTTAAATGTGAAAATATTTTTTTCAAACATAAAAACTCTTGTGGAGGATGATTTATAGATTTTAGCTTTACTGCAAGTTTAAAATCAATAAATTATATTTTTTATATATATATATATATATATATATATATATATATACATATATACTAGCAGAAATGAAAGTTTTGGTTTTAAACAAAATCAAATAAAAAAAGACAAAGGAATCGTTTTTGGCATCAGAAAATAGGCACAATTTTTTCCAATTCTGATTAATCTTCCCAACGCTAATATATATATATATATATATATATATATATATATAAACATAAAAAAACAAACACATTTAACCTAAGTTTAAAATAGGTCAGAACATATCTACGCTCCCCACTGAAATAGCATACACAAAGAGGTGAACCGGAGGTCAACTGGTCCTTTGTCCTGTAAGTGCCTGCTCATTAGATGATTAGGAAGGGTGCGGTGGAAACTAGAAAGCTGATTGGCTAACTAAAAACTAAGAATGTGCGTACCTAAAAATGCGAGACAACCAAAACTCCTCATATGATGAATCCTAGCATGGATGAAACGCGGAATATTCTGTGTAGCTTAATTGCCATATATATTTTATAACTTACTAATACATATATATATATATATATCTCCAGGAAGCATTTCAAAGAAAAAAATGAGATGAAGAAAAACTGAGGATATGTTGGATAGACCAGCACTATGTAATAAAAGATGCAAGAAAATCATCTTTTTTTAAAAATATGTTGAATCTACTCATTCTCGCTTGGATCATTTCCATCTTTCTAATTAATTTTATTGATTCAAGCACAAACTAGTTGATGTACCTGTGATAGGCCCAAGTACTTTCGAATCCATCTGGATTCATCAAAGATAATTAACCCAAACTAATTTTGGAATATTTGTTGTTGTTTTATAATAAGGACACGAATAAATTTAGTGCATTTAACAAGTGAATTACTTTTCATATAACACTTCTATAAACATTCCAAAACCACTATGGAGCAATTAATGCTGCCTAAGTGTGCGTGTATATATATATGTATATATATATATATATATATATATATATATATATATATATATATATATATACGTACACACACACATACATACATACACAAACCATATATTTCAGCATATAAGACGACCCTCAAAATTCAAAAATCATCTTTAAAAACCAATATTTTATAAAATACTGGATGTTGCAATCTCTAGCCCAGGCTAAACAGACATGGTTTTGTGGTTTAGCAGTCGTCTTATACAACCGATATATGATAAGATTTATGAAAATTTGATCCAATTTTCTACCTTGTCTTATCTGCTAAAATCTATGGTGTGTGTGTGTGTGTGTATATATATATATATATATATATATACACACACACACACTTTTATAAACGTTTGTTATAGAAAACTCTGCAGCTATCGTGATCTGGCTCTGTTCAATAGAGAGAAATTGATTTTCACACAAAAACTCAGTTTTATACGAGTAATTGCAAAATATACGCAATGAATTTGTAAGAGAAATACAAACAATTGCATTTAAAAAGAGTTAAAATATTAGGAAGATCTCTAGGTTGGAGTGCCTGAAATAGCAGGTGAATGTCTGGCATCTGGTAGGATGATCCATCCTCAACAAAAAGAAAAGGAAAAAATACTTAGTACAATTATGTGAAGGTTTGGACCTAAATTGTCTCCTCAGAACCAAACGAAAACCATTTAACTCTTACGAGATCATATATATGATATAGCATAATCACGTTGACACACCAGTTCTCGTCAGATCACCAAAGTTAAGCAATATTTAACCTGGCTACTACCAGATGGGTGACCATTTTGGAATTCTAGATGGTGTATGTGCTCTCTGTTTATCTCAGCTTTGTTTTGAGTCATCCTGAATCTCCACTTGCCACTGGTATTTAACAATGCTGACTCATGGGAGGTGGGGTTGGAGATTACACAACTCATGCAACAAAAGTTTCACGTGCAGACATCCTTACAGTGGACATCCATAGTCTGTCAAGACTGAAGAAAGCTATCTATCTATACATATATGATAACCACTGAGATATATATATATATATATATATATAGATATATATATATATATATATATATATATGGGAATCACTGAGATATATATATATATATATGATATGGGAACCACTGAGATATATATATATATATGATATGGGAACCACTGAGAAATATATATATATATGATATGGGAACCACTGAGATATATATATATATATGATATGGGAACCACTGAGATATATATATATATATATATATATATATCAGTGGTTCTCAACCTGTGGTTTGCAACTCCAAATGAGAGTAGTTACACAAAAATCTTTTGAGCCGAAGATGTATATTTTATAAAACACAGATACAAAATTTGTTTGAAGGCGAGATTTCAGTCTATTATTTCATATAAGAAACACTTTCAGAGGGTGTTGTCTTCTTCCACAGCAGGTTGGGTATTTCCCGTGTGTAAAAGGAAATTGAATTTATTAATCGCTAGCTAAAAAAAAACTGCAATACCAACCATCTTATTAAGATCACTTCATAAACATGCTTTACAAATCGGTGAAAATTTGTGCATTAAAATAATTTTTGATTTGAAATTTTTGCAGCAGCTTTTGAACTTTTTTACGACTAAAGAAGTTGAACATTTTTACGACTAAAGAAGTTGAACATTTTTACGACTAAAGAAGTTGAACATTTTTACGACTAAAGAAGTTGAACATTTTTACGACTAAAGAAGTTGAACATTTTTACGACTAAAGAAGTTGAACATTTTTACGACTAAAGAAGTTGAACATTTTTACGACTAAAGAAGTTGAACATTTTTACGACTAAAGAAGTTGAACATTTTTACGACTAAAGAAGTTGAACATTTTTACGACTAAAGAAGTTGAACATTTTTACGACTAAAGAAGTTGAACATTTTTACGACTAAAGAAGTTGAACATTTTTACGACTAAAGAAGTTGAACATTTTTACGACTAAAGAAGTTGAACATTTTTACGACTAAAGAAGTTGAACATTTTTACGACTAAAGAAGTTGAACATTTTTACGACTAAAGAAGTTGAACATTTTTACGACTAAAGAAGTTGAACATTTTTACGACTAAAGAAGTTGAACATTTTTACGACTAAAGAAGTTGAACATTTTTACGACTAAAGAAGTTGAACATTTTTACGACTAAAGAAGTTGAACATTTTTACGACTAAAGAAGTTGAACATTTTTACAATTAAATTTGAATATTTTTACGACTAAAGTTGAACATTTTTACAATTAAATTTGAAATTAATCATGAATTCATGGAATGTACAGTTACTTCACAAATAATCTATAATTCAGTGATTAAAATGTATGGTAGTTTGCCGTACAAAAAAATAAATGAATATTTAAGAGATATATTTTAAGAATATATCTTAAATATTTGATGACGGCTGAAAGCTAGAAACGTGCATATCTATTGGTATACCTTTTATGCATGTAATAATATTTAATAATAAAAATAAATCCCA
This sequence comes from Euprymna scolopes, assembly GCF_053919585.1. Lineage (NCBI taxonomy): Eukaryota > Metazoa > Mollusca > Cephalopoda > Sepiida > Sepiolidae > Euprymna > Euprymna scolopes. The sequence continues at coordinate 227,399 of NC_136527.1, forward strand.
TAAAAAATAAGGAGTGATTCATTCATATGTTTTTATTAGTTCAACCTCGGCGATTCTTACTTAAATCATTGCAAGTTGTTTCAATAGACAGGACTAAGATGATCTAAGACAAAATAAATTAGAAAAGATTCTTTTAAATTACGCATAGGTATAAAAAAAAAACAAAAAAAAAAACAGCGGAAATTGTTAAACAGTAATAGACTTAGCACTTGCATAAGCCAACTTCTAAAAAGTCTACGATTATAAAATAGAATTTAACTATATAAGGATGAAAAGAAAACCTTAACTAAAATTTTTAAATAGAAAACGGATATCATCAGCTGTCTACCATATAGCTGTTTCAGAGATTTAAAAACAGGACAGCTGTTAAATAAATGGCTCTCCAGTGGAAAATACCACTTCCCCAATAATAATAAAATGTAGAACAAGCTGTGCGTGCGTGCTACCCCTCTGGTGCTGTGTGTACCATGTAAGATGACACCACAAAAAATAGTGAAGAAATGATGAATGTGAGAAATGTAAACGGCCAACATTGCCTTCACATTTTCACAAAGTTTCAGAACAATCTAATGGATGGGGAAAAAGTTATGGGGTAAAACGTATCATTTTTTTTCTTTTGCAATTTTGGGGCATTCGTGACCCCCTTTTGAGCTCCTGGGAACGCCGAATCCCAGTAAAAATGGACAAACGAAGCAGTTTCACACCGTAAGATATGTATATTTGAATTGAGTACCATGAAAAACCACTATATAGACATACATATCAAGTTCTTGAGTAATATGAAAAAAGAGCTCTAAAAAGGCATGTTTTTTTACCCAAAAAATGTCCCAGAGGGATGCGAACCAGAATTTTGCTAGGATCACCCATACTGAATTTATATTAAGGACAATGGCCTCCACATTTTTGCCAAGTTTCAGGAAAATCTAATGGATGGATCAAATGCTATGGGGCAAAAAGTGTAATTTAGGGGCATTTTTTTACCTCTTGAGCTCCTGAGGACACAACAGGAATTTTCGGAAAAATTTTTTTTTTTTACTGTGCACATCTATTTAATGAAATACAATTTGTGGCAAAATTTAATCGTCCGTACTAACAGACATATGGACGGACGCCACTGGAAACATAGGTCCCTCTCTGATAAATCAGGGGACCAATACGGTTACTATTTTGGGGAGTTAGGCAGAGAGATGTCTATTCACATTACATTTAAACTTTGGCAGGTTAGTACAGTCAGGAAGACAAGAAATGTGGAATAAATTATAAAGTTTAATAATCCAAGGAAAAAAGATTATCAGAATAGAAGGCTTTCCAGTGTCTGGGGACCTCAGTAGTGAAGGGGTGGAATTTTGTTGCATGTTGAGTTAGAAGCATCTACATCGAGGGGGCACAAGTGCTAAGAGTTCATCAGAGCACATTCCATTAAAGTATTTGTAAAACAGGCATAGGGATGCAACATTGCAGGGGTGTGACAGAGGTTAGAGCTTGGTTGATAGTGAGGATCCTATTAGATTTGGGACTTTTCTTTTGGATCCTGCCTAAGAACGGGTAACGAGAGGTAGATGCACTAGTCCAGGTGTGGCAACAATACCTCATGGATGAATCAATTGTGGCTTTGTAAAAATCTAGGATACTCTCTGGTGCAAGTAGTTTTCTAGCACAGTAGAGAGAAACTACCTTTACAGCAGCCTTGGCAATGTCATCAATGTATTTGTTCAATATTTTCACAACACAAATAGGTCACAAATGGCTAGATAAAGAAAAATGCTTTTGACTAATTTCTCAACAGTATTTCATTTAAAATAAATTCGGGTTTGTATTACTGTACACATAGATTCGAAAAAGTTGTCAAAAAAACAAATATATAACAAATAAATGTTATCAAAGGAAAGATAAGTTACTTTTCTACCTAACTGAATATATTTTTAGTGTTTTTATTTAATGTAACGTGTTTATTCAGCTCGAAAAGCATACAGCGTTTACCGATGTATTGGAAAATTCAAAATGGCGCCCGACTCTCTCTTTAACACGGTAAGTTCAGGAAAAGATGTTATAAATAATAAACTAGACAAAATACTGTTAGAAATTCGCTTAATATATGTTACCGTGACATAAGTTGACATATATTCGGTATTTTTAAATAGTATTTTGTCTAGTTTATTATTTATAACACCTTTTCCCAAACTTACCAGGTTAAAGAGAGTGTCGGGCGCCATTTTGAATTTTCCAATACATCGGTAAACATTGCATTTTTTTTTTTGAGCTGAATAAACATGTTACATTGAATAAAAACACAAAAAATGTATCCAGTTTGGTAGAAAAGTAACTTATCTTGCCTTTGATAATATTTTTTGGTTATATATTTGTTTTTTGGACACTTTTTCGAATCTGTGTACAGTAATACAAACCCAAAATATCTTACTTTGCTCATAGTAAGTATTACCAATAAAGATATCGCAATTCTATAAATTCTTACGGTTTTAAAGCTAGTATTCAATAACAAATTAGCTCTAATACTAAATATGAAATCTACAAAATTTAAAATTTAAGCGTACGACCAGGCAAGTACTCCCTCACATACTAGTTTCAATAATTAGACACTTGCAAAACACATAAGAAATTTAACATATTTTAAATAAATTACATAATATACAAAAAAAAAAGAAACATCTAATTAAATTTTTAGACAATATATCAATTTTAATTAGATTTTTTGTTGATTGGTTGTTGGTTGTTTTTGTTTTACGGCATATCAACCTTTTTCAGGTTATTTAATGCCGAATCTAGTTATTTTGAGGAACGATTTTTAATGGAGTATATTTTTTTTTAAGTCAGATTCTATTTAACCCATAGTTGGGACCCTAACAGGTACTACCACTCCGGGCCAGAGTGGACCTGGGAGCAATGGCAATTAAAGGGTGGCTCCACACTCCCCAAAGCCCGCAAGGTGGGGCCTCACCATCGGATATAGTTTTAGGTCATATCCAGGACCTTAGATTTTTTGTATGTTATAATTTTATTTAATAGATGGACAAGCAATACCATGATTCAATAAAACTTGACAAACATCTGATTTAAAAAAAAAATTTTTTTTTTCAAATACAGTCAATAGGACCGTCGTGCAGCTGTTTCTCATGTCTACTTCCCCATTAAAATGTCTTGATGAGATTTAAATTTAAGCATTTTTATAAGACGTTCTTTAGATTTTATGACAAAAACAATTTGTTTAACAATTTTTTTCAGACTTATCTGGTTCATGTCCAGAACAAAAAAAATATAAAGAAAAATATACATGATATACATACCAGTGACGAAATGAAAAATATATTTAAAAAAAAAAAAAAAAAAAAATCACAAATTGGTCAAGTAATTTTAAATTTGATATAAGAAAATCAAATTTTATGAGTAGTCAAGGAGTGACCACCTTGCTCGTCATTTCAAAAAAAAAAAAATGACTAAGAAACAAAGGGAGATAACTCATAATTATTAGATTTATGTTGTAATACGTATAAACTCATAAAATGCTAAGTTTATTCATGAAAATAAAACTACTTGATCAATTTGTGATTTTTAGAATATGATATTATCACGGGTACGTACATCGCAGAAGATTTTTCTTTATATTTGGTTCCTTATTTTTATTGTACATCTCTGGAATATATCGAATCAGTACATAGAAATAACAGGATTTTCATTGCAGTTATGTTGCAATCTATAAAAATCCTATATAAGGGACGCAACTAGTTACGACTAACCAACAGTTGTGTCCTACCGGTAGGTTTTACTCAACAATGTCTCTTCCCCCACCCCCTCATAATGATTGCATATAAGTTCAACAATAATTTTTTTTTTTTTAAATTTTCAAAATTTTCAATTACATCACATTCAGATTAACGTGTTTTAACTGCTGGCCCATTTTGAATGGTTTTTAGAAATTGGTTTTCAAACTAACCTGTTTGACCATTTCTCTTTAGAGTATTAGTTCCCTCAGCCTTCTTTTGCTAATTGACCCTACTACATCAACTGTTGCACTAACCCCCCCTCCCCCAAAAAAAAATTTCATTTCAATGCGACCATACCAACAAAATCTCCTGTTCTACACACATCTCCCTACATCGTCCGGATTTAACTTCCTAAAGCTTATCAGATCTAAGCCCATCTTTAAATTTCACATAAGACATCCATTATATCATTCTCTTTATTTCTCTCCATGCAACGCATGTCCACAATCCTAATTTGTCAGGTTATATTTCCATACATCATCACACTGTGTACATATTAGAGTTGGGACGATTAATCGGAATCCAGAAAAATCTGAGCTTTTTGGGGTATCGGAATTAGAAAACTTTTCTTTTCCGATGCCAAGACCGGTTCCTTACATTATCTTTTTAATTGGAATTTGGTTTAAGAAAATTTTCCACTGCTTGTAATAATAATAAAATAAATATTTATTGATTTAAACTTTCAGTAAAACTAAAATCTTTAGATCACCCCTGCCACAAGTGTGTTCACGTTTGAGAAAATACATTCACATTTAAGATGTGCTTTTAGAGTAATCAGGACAAAATAACAATTTTATAGTTAAATATTTAGAGATTTATAAAGAATCGGAATTGGGGAAAAATATTGGAATTATCCCATCACTAGTACATCGTATGCCTGATATACACTGGATTAGAAAATAAAGCTCCATTGGTTCGTAATCAAAGAAATTTCCTGAACTTATTCGATGCATTTTTAACTACTGCGATCACACTAGCACCTGCTCTACCTTTTTGCTTGAATAATATTTTACCAAGGAAATAAAACTCAGATAACCTCAATAGAATCACCATCCAGATTGACTTTCTTCAAACCAGAGTTGTTTTTATTGTCTAATATTTCTTGCATGCAAACTGGTTATCTATGCTTTCTCACTCTTACGGTGGAACGATAAAATTGTAGCACTAGAAAAAAAACAAAAAAAGACGACACGATTCTCTTTCCATTTGATGGAAGATTTTGTTTTTGCTGTTTACTTTCTTTGTAGCAGACCATCTACTAGTTAGCCAGTTGTGTACAAATCCCAATAGCGATAGGAGCCTTCTATCATGTCTGAAAGTGACACTGTTCAACGAGCGAGATCGAATATGCACCACTGTACAAACATGCTCTCTACCTATTCAAGTTATGAAAACAGGACCATTGCCAACACACGCATAATGCATCGCTGGATTACCACAAATAACAGATATACCCAAGGTGATGAAAATTTTTCATCTACGGTTACGGTCTTTGATGTGGTTTCAAGTGAGGACTACATCTTGCCACCTCACATTTTTGAAGTCGGCTTAAAAGTCAACACCAAAGTGTACCTGGATGTGCTAAAGAGTTAGATGATCCCCTGGTACAATCAGGTAACCACTGGCAGACCCTGGATGTGGCAGCAGGACTCGACACAGGCACACAAGTCCAAAGAAACCCAGGCTTGACTCCAGAAGGAATGCTAGGATTTTGTATTCTTCTTTCACTACCCCCCCCTCCCCTAAACCCGCTGATCATACATCGAGAACATCACCAACATGACCTCCCACAACACCAAAGCCAGCCTGATCACCGCCATCCACCAACCTCCCACCGGCGCTTGTGGAAAAGGTATGCTCCCAGTTCTGGAACCGTATCAAGGCGGTGATTGAGCCTATAGTCGGCTACATTGAATAGCGTCAGCTCTACAACATAATCAAGCTCCCTGAATTGATTTTTTTCCGATGAAAGTTTTAAAATAAAGTGTAGCGTTGTTTTCTTTAGGGTGACAACTTTATTATGTTCCATCGTGTACATTTCTTGCATAACGAATGCTTACACATACCACAAGAAAAATTGAATTGCACCTAACTCCCTTTCCACAAAACGAGCAGGGGAATTTTCCAACACTACAACCACTGATCATCAGTTTGGTTATGCTAACATTCACCGTCTCACCAATATTTTCAATAATATCATTCAAGTCTTTACCTTAACAAGTAAATCTCCTATTGTATTAAAAAATATAAATAATAAGCATCCACCATCTCTTCTGAACAAGTCATACAAAATCCCTGGACAACATTCCTAAGACACAAATGAAAAGCAACATATTTAGTATAAAACCCGGATATTACTTTAACATTAAAGCTGTAACTATATATGCTGTTAACTCTTAACACGACTGAGGATTTCTGATCACTGCTGGAACAACCTCCAACAACCACACGTTTGCTCCGAGTTTAGGCAAAGCCAACCCAGACAACATTTCTGGACGATTTATCAAAAGCTTTCCAGAAGTGATTATTAGCGCTACGACACGAGACTATTCTTATTGTTTTGACTCAAGTATACATCTGACACAGTCAATCAACCGAGAACTACATCACTTTATATAAAAATATATAAGATAGGGATCTATGGACAAATCTATCTTTAGTTGACCTTTGACAACTAAATATTTCCATTTACTAGCCAAATAGAAAAGTTACTAGCCAAACCTACATGATTTTTAGAATATGACATCTTTGTTCTGTGACGAGTATATACATCATAAAAATTTTTCTGTGTATTTTTAAATAAGTGTAATTCTAATTATACAACAAATTTTATGTTGATACTTGAACGTATAAACATTCAAATTTCTACAGATGTTTCTTTTAAACAGCCTTCGTTAAAAAAAAAAAAAGTATATTGTTCTATTAAACGTTTATTGTTTAAATTAACTTTGTTCATTTTATAAAAAAAAATGTTGAAAAGATATTTTTCACTCATTAGTGAGCCTTGCAAGATTGTCAGTGAACGAAATACAATCGCCAAAAGATACATTTACTTATTTCTAGTCGCCACTTTGAAAACTCACTTCAAATGCGACTGTTTCACTTGCAATGTAGAGCCCTGTAAGATATCAACGGATACATACTCGAAAGTCAAAGCAAAAAAAAAGAATATGCTGTTGTCCTAGCCCTAGTAATTATGTAGCATCTTTTTTAGATTTTTGAAAACAAGTTACGAGGGGTGTGCAATAAGTAATGCCCCTGACCCACTTCCAGTTGTCTGATCTAGCTGAAATTTTGCATGTGCAATGATTTATATCTCTATGGGTTATGTAGCAAATTACAGCTCTGAACTAATTGTGGTTTCTGTTTTACAGGTGTTTGAACCGAGTCAGGTGTAAAATGGAGCCTGTTGAATGTCGAGCAGTGATCCGGTTTTTGTATTTAAAACGACGCACACCGCAGGAGACTTTTGATGAAATTAAAGAAACTTATGGCGATAATGCCCTATCATATGACCTTATAAAACGCTGGCATCGTGAATTCAAACATGGCCGGAAGTCTGTGGAAACAGCTCCCAGACCTGGTCACCCCCCTCCCCTTCTGCCATTGATGAGGCATCTGTCCGTAAAGTTGAGCCTGCCATTTTGGAAGATCGGTGCATTACTATTCGCCAAATAGCGCAAGATGTCAAGATTAGTACAGGGTCTGTGGAAACTCATTCATGACCATTTGCATATGCATAAGGTATCTGCCAGATGGATTCCCAGGTTGTTCACACCATTTCAGAAGCGAGAACGCGTCAAGTGCTCAAGGATGAATTTGGAGATGTGCCAAAAAAAGAAGTCAAAGTTTTTCAAAAGACTGATTACACAGGATGAAACCTGGGTCTATCACTATGATCCAGAGACCAAAGCTCAGTCAATGCAGGGAAAGCACTTAGACTCACCACCTCCAAAGAAGGCAAGGGTGCAGCCCTCCACTGGCAAGGTCATGCTCACAGTCTTCTGGTACCAGGACGAAGTAATGATGACAGATTTCCTAGCAAAGGGTACCACAATTACAGGAGCCTATTATGCTTCACTTTTGAGGAAATTAAGGGAAGCTATCAAAATCAAGAGGCGGGGCAAGATCAGCAAAGGTACCCTCCTCCTGCAGGACAACGCTCCAGTCCACAAGCACGGGCGTGTGGTTATGAAATCCTACCCCATCCTCCCTATTCTCCTGAGACTTTCACCTCTTCCCAGCCATGAAGTTTTTGAAAGGAAAGCGTTTCCCAAATGATGCAGCCTTGATTTCTGAATTCATGTCGTGGTTGGAGGACCAACCTGGGGTGTTCTAAAAAACGGTCTCCAGAGCTGCATCAAACGATGGGAGAAATGCATAACTCTGGGTGGTTCCTATGTAGAGAAAGACTAATAACTGTGCAAAGTTTCGTTGCTCTACTGCTATGGGAAGTGGGTCAGGGGCATTACTTATTGCATGCCCCTAGTAGGTTAAAAAGAAAAACTAGAAACCCAGGACAACAGTATGAGGACCTGGGCTGATTGAGACAGTAAGATTGATAATAAAATCAATGGTAGATCATTAAGATGTGGAAAGCAGAGGTCGAAGAAAGAGAGCGACAGTGGATGATAATCTGATGGTTTGAGTGAAAACGGGAGTTGTGCAACCGTTGCAATGTAAATGATCATCTCAGAAGGAAGATGGAGGAACTAACAGAACCACGTGTTTTCGTAGGTTTTAAACATTTATACATAAAATATGGAAAATAGTTAAATAATCAATGAAGAAAAGGGGAAAGAAATCATCAAAACTATCACACAATGACTAATGTATACCCATTAACCCCCCTTATCCTCGAGTGGCATCTGGCCTTGATAAGTGGAGCTCGCCTGTCTATTTAATTTTATTGACTTTCAAACGTTAATTATTCGACATTTCCCGCATCGGCACGCGTTACATTCAGTTTTCGGTATAAAAAGAAAGTGAAACTCGACTCTAATCACTGGCCGAAAGCCAGTGGTCTCTAGAGAGCTAAGTAACGTTTGGTCAATGTCGACTTCGTCATATTAGACAGTAGCTTTCATTTCAAGACAAGACGCTCTCCCTAATAAACAGGGAGCGGGTTTTTAAAAACAAACAAACCGATTAATTGACCTCATTAAAAACTGTCCCACACAAAATGCTAACTGCTGAATAGCTATCGTCGTCCCATCAATCAAAAACGCGCACCTGTTTTTTTTTTTTTTTCACACTTTACTATTTTCCAACTGCGCGTCATCAAGGCTTCGTTTTTTTTTTTCACGGGCACCTGTTTTTTTTTTTTTTCACATTTCCGGGGGGTTTTTTTCACACACATCTACAAACATCCGGGCAACGCCAGGTACCCCTCGCTAGTCTATATATATATATATATATATATAAAAGGCAAAATGTGTGTGACCATTTCGTGTATGTCTGGCAAAGGCGTTTCTCGCACACGCTCCCGGGTTCGTTACGATCGCTTACAAGTGTTTATATAGGTCTTAGATAATAATATCTAGGAATTAGGAAAGCGCGTAGCGTAGATTTATTTACGTCGATTTTTACAAAATTATTGCTATTTTGGTTTCTCGCGTGTTGATTGGGCTTTTTAGTATAAATAAAGTGAAACTAAACTCAAACGGACATATTCTCGGCATTGCGCCGCCGGGAAAAACGTCCAGAAGCAATCAGCTTTGATCAATCTTGTATATCAGACAGTCGCTATTCAATCTGGACAGTTGGGAGCTGCTTTCCCCTCCCCAACATCTGTTGGGGGAAGAAACAGGCAAATTTGGGTAAACAAACCCAAACGCTGCGTGACTTCTATTTGACCTTCTTAATTAGGTCAAACGGAAGCAGCAGAGTTAACTTTTATTGCGCACGCCTGTTTTTATAGTTAAATAAATAAATTCAAACCTGTTTAACGTTGTCTGTCGTTGTTGCTCAATGGTTAACGTAGCACTTCCCCCCCCCCACATTAATTTCCAACTCAAGGGTACAGGTTTGATCCTCATACACTCACCTACCAAAACATTTTTTTTTTTTTTAATTATTTAACCCACCCCCCCAGTTTTGATTCATCTCAAGACACCCGGGCATCGCCGGGTACCCCCCCGCTTGTCAACTGAGAAAGGGGAAAGAAATTGTCAAAACTATTGAGATTGTTTAAATAACGATAATGTATGGCACGGATTGCAGAAATGCACACGTGAAGATTTATGCAACGACACAAAATACAGAGATTGCTTATGGTGATGATCAAAGTTTACATTCAACAAAATGTTGCGCAAACAACATTCACACTGAGAACACGAATAATCTAAATGATCGGCTAAAAAATTCAACAAGGCCGATAGCCATTAGTCACGTGGTCTCGTGTAATGAATGAATCCGTTAATGTAGGATTGACATGAAATCCTTAAAGATAAACTAAAATGAACGAAAAATGGGCTGAAATGACTTAAACCTATAAATATAAAAGCGAAAATGTACGTATGTGTGTGTGTGTGTGTGTGTGTGTGTGTGTGTGTGTGTGTATGTGTGTGTGTTTGTATGTCTGCTAAAAACTTTTGACGGATAGAACAAAAATTCACAAACTTGGTCTCATATGAAAGCCCCCATCCTTCGCTCGACAAATATCGAAAAATTGGCGAAAAACGTTATTTTTTTTCACCCGGAAATCAGCAGTTTTCAATGGGGGGAGCAAAAACTGTCCACTCATGACTAGATCGGTTCAACGCATGCGTCAGACAACATCATAACCTGATTTAGTTCAAATATTTGAAGAACTGACAATTTCATGTACGTTGTGTTAGCTCAGTTGGTTAGAGCGTTGGGTCATTATCTAATTTTTTGTGTTCGAATCGTGGTGTGAGATATCTTTTTTTTTTTTTTCGATTTTTTAAATTTAAATAATGAAGCAATTGAAGCAGGGTTATTTAAGCCATTTTTCACGTAACGTTCGTTTTTCTGGGTTTTTTTTTTTACTTCACTTATTCTTAGGCTTTCATTAACATCCACCCACCCCAACCGACCACACACACCCAAAAACACCCGGATACCGACCAATTTTTTTAATTTTAATATCAATACAGGCATTTTTCACGTTTTTTTTTGTTTTTATTTTTCAGCTTTTTTAAAGCAGTTTTAACGTTCGTTTTTCTGTTTTCTTTTTTCGATTTTTACATTTAACATCGTTCGTTTGCCTTACGTTAGTTTTTTTTTGTGTGTTTTTTTCGATGTTTTGATTTATTTATATATATCACAAAGTTACAAACATAAGTACAGCATGTAGTAAGAACAGATACTACACTTTGATCTTGACCAAAAGGCCAAGAAAAGCTTAAAAGCTAAGAACAGAATCTATTAACAACAGACCTTTGATCTGAACCAAAAAGGCCAAGTACAAAAGTGTTCCAGACCGACAGACGGAGTGACTTAATCATGAATGTTTCAAAAAAGTGTTGCATTGCAGGCTTTAAGCGTGTCATAAATATTAAACTTATTCTAAAATATAAAATACATTGAATAAAATCGGAAGATTTCAATTAAAATCGGATAATTCTTTTGATTCCTTAATTTTTTTTGTTTGTTGTTTTTTTGTTTTTTTTTTAACCTAGGACACAAAGTTTAGTACCTATTTTAATGCGACCATTTGTCTATTCGGTTCTCGGTCAGAGAATAAGTCCATCTAGATTGAGGTAACTTTTACCTTTGTTTCAATCTAGAATGTACCTTTTGGGGAATCCGATTTTCCTACCTTAAAAACTGACCTTGTGTCAGACTTTGCCCTCGTGGAGAGCATGTCACCAGGAAGAGAAGCAACACATTGGCGTATTTGTAAATAGCATGTTAACACGAAAACTGATAAATTATTCCTGTTTTCATTATGGATGTTATTTTTGCAAGATTTTGTTCAATGTAAACTTCGACCATCAAAAAAAAAAACATAGAAAGTTAAAAAAACATTAAGAATGTGTTTTCTATGTTTTTATCTGTTTTATCAACAGCTCTCTACACATAAGGTCAGCTATATGGATATGTTCATACATGTATTGGTTAGTTGTTCTTGTTTTACGGCATATCAACCCTTTTCAGGTTATTTAATACTGAATCCAGTGATTTTGAAGAACAATTTTTTAATAGAGTATATTTGTTTTTTTAAGTCGGTTTCTATTCAACCCATAGTTGGGACCATAACAGGTACTACCATTCCGGGTCAGAGTGGACCTGGGAGCAATGTCAATTAAAGGGTGGCTCCACACTCCCTAAAGCCCGCAAGCTGTGGCCTCACCATCAGATATAGTTTAAGGTCATATCCAGGGCCATACATGTATTGGATCCTCTCCTAAACTAACCAATCATTATGAATTCTGGAACCCAGCTGCTAGGCCTAAGGACGTATAATGTGGACTATATTTAGTTTAAAACGATTTATGTTCTTTGTATTATTTGAGTTATTTAAAGACGAAAATCTTTATCTCATTTTCTTCTGTTGGTGCTTCTACACTATCAGAACGAAATTTTGTAGTCAATAAATGAAGTTTTCAGACAAAAAAACAATGATTTCTTCTGATTTGTTTGTCCATTCTAATAAATTACAATGTTCAATTAAAAAATATACAACGCCAGTGTGTGTGTGAGAATGTGTGTGCATATGAGGACACTTCTCAACCTATATACTCAATGAATTTTTGATCTACCGACTTGAAATTTCATATATAGGATATTCAGACACATGGAAAACTTAAATCAGTTTTCATCGGGAAAAAAGGGGCTGCTAATGGGGTCAAAATTGAAAAATTGGTATGTGGGAGTCATAGGGTTTTTATGTTTGCTGTTTCATGACTGCGCATGCATCAATTGTTCACATTACAGATTACCTATGCTGAGAGTAAGCAGTTGGAAAAAACCTTTTAAAAGATTGTGTCATGCTGGTTTAATGGTTATCGTACTTGACTTACTGTCTTTAGGTTTCCGTTTTGATCTCCGCTCGAGTATTTTTTCGTTTTTTACTTACTAGAACTGTTTAGAAAAACCATAATCCTCGCATACACGTCTAAGTTTCTTTCCATTTTATTTTTTACTTCATTTTTTAAAAGATATTTAACGTTACATTTAATATCATAAACCACCGGGTACTTTGGCTAGTGTGTGTATATATATATATATATATATATATATATATATATATATATATATTACTGCAACAACCTGGTAAAAAAATTATATATATATATATATATATATATATATATATAATAAAAAAAATTACATGTTTTTTGGTTCTTGTCCAGAATTTCCTTCATGTTAAACCACAAAAATAAAGACAAATATGTATGATGTACCTGTGAGGAAATGAAAATATCATATTCTAAAAATCATGTAAGTTGATCAAGTAGTTTTATTTTTCATATAAAAAAAGATTTCATGAGTATTCGAGAAGTTAGCTTGTTGAAAAAAAAAACTTTCAAGCAACAAAGAGATATAACAATTCAAAACTAGATTTGATTTGATGTATTTTTTAGATGAGGATTGATAATTACTTTTTGTATTTTTTGGACTATTATTCTCATCTTGGTTGGGTTTTTTTTTTTTGCCACAACGTTTAAATCGATGTAACCTTCGACCATCTTCAGGTTTATTCATACTGGATATTATTGGTGAATAGTGAAAAGGTTTTTTTTTTTTTTCTTTTTTTTTTTCATTTCAATGAATATAGCCATTGGAAATTCAAAATGCAAATAGCACAGTCTTTTTTTTATATATATATGATGAAAATAATTATCAATCCTCATCTCAAAAATATACATTCCTCATTCATTATATATATATATATATATATTAGACGTGGCGCTATTTGCGTTTGAATTTTTAACGGCTATGTTCGTTGGGAAAGCAAAGCAAAAAAACGGACAACGCTGGGCACTTTTGCTAGTGTATATATATATATATATATATATAACAGATGTCATTTCGTTTTTTTGTATATGATAAAAAATAATTATCAATCCTTATCTTTAAAAAAAAAAAAAAAAAAAAGAATTTGGCGCTATTAGCGTTTTGAATTTCTAGCGGCTTTGTCATTATTATCTTTATAAAAATAAAATTACTTGATCAATTTAGAATATATTTTCGTTTCGTCACAGATATATACATTATATAGATTTTAATTTTTTTTTTTTTTTTTAAATTTAGGTGGAATTCAGAACAAAAACCTTTTCTTTTTCTAACGACAGTTCAATAACAAATCTTATTAACAAGAGTTGAAATAAATTTCTTCATAAAGAAAATAAAAGAACAGAAACAATGCTCGACTAAAATGGAAACAAAGAATTACAACCAAAGCAAAAACTACCAGGAGTCAAAACAAAGGGACACAGACGGAGGGTGAAACAGACGGAATAAAAATGGGAGCTCAGGAAATGGAGACAGCAGGGAGGAAGATATTCCACAAAACACGTATTTAGACAATCACCAAGAAAATGGAAAAAATACACCCCCACCCCCTACAAAACTGTTCTCGCCAAATGTGAAGTTCTCGTAACCATTTCACTGTTTTTGTGTTTTTAAGAATAACAAAATTTCTTGAACATTTTAAAAGCATGGAAGCAATTTTTTTAGAAGCGTCCACTTGTCGCACTTTCATTTTAAATCGGATTTTCATCGATAAAAATTGGGAAGGGCGGATAATTTATAACGAGTTACTACTTAACAACGCTTAAAAAAATTTTTTTTTTTAAATAAAAGAGATATGGGTGATAATGAGATGCATAAATTCATTAATACTAGGATACTTGAAAATCTTAACATATCAACTAAAAACAGCAGTTCTTTCCTCTTTGTCAGAAACATCACTACTAGAGTGTAAACACCAAAAGACAAAAAAAAGGAAGCACAAAGTACAGTCCATTTTGTACTCTCCACAAATGTGGATGACCATTGGACTGCTGGCTCCCATGGAGATCACCCGTCGTTTGTTAGATTGCGTACCATCTGTAAGACGGTATCGCATCGGGTCACCAGTTCTCATTAGATCAAAGTTAAGCAACATAAGGCCTGGTCAGTATCAGATGGGTGACCGTTTGGGAATGCTAGGTGCTATAATTTTTCTGTGATTGGGATATATATGCAGCTGGGGACTCTTTATATATTGGATATTCTCTTTAAACTTCCTCCTTTGGAGGAAACCGACAGTCCATTAAGGACTAATACCAAACACTTTGATACACGTATATATTTTGTTTTTAAGTTGATACATCATTATCGCATTCGTTTTAAAGCCAGTTTTACATGCTGACATGTGTTGCTTGTGAATTTGTTATTCCCTATAAACTTCCTTTTTTTTTTTGAATAGAAGAAGCCAACATAGCTTGCCAGGGGCTAATACCAAACCAGGTATTACTGGTTTTGTTATATCTGTAAGAAGCTGTAAAATCTTCAACCCTGATATAAACTTGAAATATATGAAATGCACAAGTTAATTCTGAGAAACGCTGAACCTCAAGAACTTTGATATTAACAAATCGAAACATGAACTTTGTATGAAAAGAAAATATAATTTCTCATGTAATCTGTTGTTGTTGTTGTTGCAACGGTGTTCATCCTTGTTTTATCTGGCTTCTTCCTTGGCCTATATCTCAAATCATGATGGCCTGCGCACAGAATTGCTGTGCAAGGGTGCACAACACGCCTGACCAATCATGATGCCACCTTATAAACTGGACATGTTTTCAAAAGGTTGCTAATTTTCTTCCATCAAATAAACAGATCTTCAAGCTTTTTTAAACATTAGAATTAAACTTTATTAAAAGAAAAAAAAAAAAAAAAAATACAAAAAATCTTTGTGCTGTACTCATCACAGAATGAAGATGGCATACTCCAAAAAACATAACTTGATCAAGTAGTTTGTTTTTTTTTTTTAACCAAGAAAATCAACTTTTATCCAAAGCAAGATGCTATTTTTTAATCAACCATGTTTAAATAAAGAGGCAACTCAATTCAAACTATCAAGATCAAAATTAACTTTATATTTAATCCACAATTTCCTGTTAAAATCGTTATTAAACATTTCAAAATCACAAAAATATGCACTTAATTTACATTCATATTGTTTAAATTACTGCACCTTACACGTGTTTCAATGAATGGCAAAAACCAAACAAATCATAAGAGACTTTACATTAGTTCATCAAAGAATAAAATGTAGCTGTTTTTTTTTTGTTTTTTTTTTTTGGGGGGGGGGGGGGGGTTCTTGGTCCAAGGAGGAAGTAATTTTACAAACAAATTGGAAAAGTTTAAACTGATTTTAGAATTCGGGGGGGGGGGGGGGGGGGGGCTCTCTGATGATTTTCTTGTTTGTGACATTCAATGAAACACATGTAAGACGCAGTGATTTAAACAATATGAATATGAATTAAGTGTATATCCCTATAACTTTTGAATGTCTAATAAAGTTACATATGCTCTGAAAGTGTAAATCCATTTTCATTGAGCTTAATAAATCGTTTCAATTTTAAGATAGCCTTATTGAATATATATAAACATATGTTTTAAGGAAACATGTATATATAATTGATCAAGTAATGTGTGTGTGTGTGTGTATATATATATAAACTACTTGATCAAGTTATGTGATTTTTAGAATATAACATCTTTGTGACGTGACAAATACATACAAAGATTTTTCTGAGATTTTTTAATTAAGTGGATTTCTAAATAACAACCACTTTTCATAATTGTACAAAGAAAAAACACCCGATGTGTCTTGAACAAGTGAACGGTTTGAATATTCTTCACTTTTTTCTTTTGGAGTTTGGAATGGAAAACAGTTTTTCATGCACAAACAGGGCAAATGAACGAGACCTGAACACAATACGAAGGGATTTTTTTTTTTTCTCTGTTCGCTACGTACGTGATTTGAGGAAAGAGTCAATGCCTGGCGTCCTGGGGATTTGGTCGGGTTTAACGTGTGGCCACGAGTAATGGTCACTTGTCGATAAGAAAGGGTGAGGCTGGTCAAATGGGGCTACACACCAACAAAACAAAACAGGATTAGCAATGGATTGTCAGCTGTGTCAAGTGACAGCAAGTAACAGGAAGATGAGGGGTGGGGGGAAGGAGGAACATGTTAAATTTGACACCACCCATTCAAAACTAGGATTTATTTGGACCAGATTTTCTTTGAAGAGGGGAGGGGGGCAACAATATACAGAATGGGATAGAAAGGTTGCATAGATTTCAAAGATTAATAAAAAAAAATAAACAAGAATCATGAAGATAAAACGTTATAAACATTTGTATTGCTATGAAATATATAAAACGTCATTTTGATTCTGCTAATACTTGACTGGAAACGGATAGCATTGTGCAGTAGTTGTGGAAGTGTTTAAGACACCGAGTTCGTCATAATGACATTCTGTTCTTTGCGTCATCATACTCACATATCGGATGATAATAATAGGGCGGGGCGAGGAGGTCCAAAATTACACTTACTTAAGAAATAAATAAAGAAAAAAAAAAAAAAACAGGAAAATATGTACTGGTCGCAGAATGAAGATGTCAGATTCCAAAAACACAAACTGATCAAGAATTTTTATTTTATTTTTATTTTTTTACTATAAAAAATTATTTTAGAATTTTTAGTGATTTCAAACTTGATTTTGATACAAAAAAGATTATACAGAAAATCGAAAAATGTATTTTAAAAAAAAAAAAAAAAAAAAAAGAATCAAAGTAAAGTGTCGCCGTTGCATTTAATAATAATAAAAAAAAAAACCTATATATATGTGTGTGTGTGTGTGTGTGTGTATAAAGATGTTTATGAGTACATAATTTTATAATACATTTGAATAATACTAGACGCAGTGCCATTATCAATTCTTGAGGGTTTTTTTTTTTAATAGTTTAACCATATATTATTAAAGAATAAAAATTTTACGACAAAAAGAAACTGAAATATACTTCTAAAATATTTTTCTTCTAAGAATCCTTGAATCAGAGCCTAGAAGAAAACAAGCATTTTAGAAGTATATTTTTGTTTCTTTTTGTCGTAAAATTTTTATTCTTTAATAATATATGGTTAAACTATTTAAAAAAAAAAAAAAACCCTCAAGAATTGATAATGGTACTGCGACCATTATTATTCAAATTTATATATATATACACACACACACACATATATATATATATATGATTACTTTAATCACAAATTAATATACGAAAGTATAAATTTAAGCGTAAACTTTAAGTATTTACTTCAACAGTGCTCAATACGTAGGTAGAGCTAGGTAGTAAGTTATAAAATATATATGGCAATTAAGCTACACAGAATATTCCGCGTTTCATCCACGCTAGGATGCATAAGCCTGATGAATCCTAGCATGGAGGAAACACGGAATATTCTGTGTAGCTTAATTGCCATATATATATATATATATATATATTACTTCAGAATAGTTTTTAATTAACAATCAGTTGTTATGGAAACATAAGATTGTAAGGTTTACAAAATATTACTGGCAGTAATATTCTATAAGTTATCCCATCTAAACAAGAATTGCTCGATTTAAATATATATATATATATATATATATATATATATATATATATATATACTTGGGTTTTTTTATATTCAAAAGTAATGGACTAATGAATTCAACGAGGTTGTTAGATAGTGCTCAATAAAAAGAGCTGATAATACTTGTTTATTGTTATATAAACATGCTCACATCCCACTGCTACAAATAGCCACTTGTTTCAATCAAACAACAGATATCATCAGGCAGCGACTTGACTATTCAAAAGTTAAATGAATATTCATTGAACTTTTGAATAGTCAAGTCGCTGCCTGATGATATCTGTTGTTTGATTGAAACAAGTGGCTATTTGTAGCAGTGGGATGTGAGCATGTTTATATAACAATAAACAAGTATATATATATATATTATATATATTTAAAATAAGATATTTGAACAGTTCCAGCAAATCAAACGTCTTTCCATAATCTGAAGAATTTTAACTAATTTCAAAATACATAAACGTCTTTTTACTTAAAATTTATTTTATAATCATTCTGCACAAATGCTATATTTTTTATGAAAATGAATGAATACTCTTTCCAAGTTTCTTTTAATGACATTTCTATGCCTACAATTATCCTGTGACCCCAATGGACTGCAAAGAAAATCTATTTTTTGTTATCAATGTATATATGTCCATCACAAGTCGTTTCTTAGATCAAAACGAGATTGTAATCTGTAAAATAAAAATTTATATATATATATATATATATATATATATATATTTATATATATATATATATATATATATATATATATATATATATATATATATATATATAGTATTATAATAATTCTAGTTCCAAATATCAAGTTTTCTCAGTTGGTCAAAAGTATCACTTAAAATATCATTTCATATTGTGTCTAAAAAGTCTGCAAAATTATGTTACTGCTATCCATAACTTTTAGGCAAAAAAAAAAAAAAAAAAAAAACAGCTATTTTCAAATTTTTAATAACATCAAAACTATTTCTGATAACAAACTCATGCACTAAAAAGAAATAAAATAAAAAATTGTTTTTTTTTGGTTTTTTTTTTACATCTTTGTTTTATGGCGTTACCTAATTTTAGCTTTACAGCCATAAATATTCCTCGTGATAGAATGTTCGTCGCTGAAAATTCATGTCTGAAGTACAACATCTAAAACTCGGTTATTAGCCATACCTTTTTTTTCTTCTTCAGATGTAAATGGGGACAATTATTATTCTTTAATGCCTGATTATTTTGTAGAGAATTTTCCCCATATTGAAAATCAAAAATAAAGAAAAATCAACACTTTTGTATTACATGGATGGCAGTATTTTTTTTCTGGTGCATTTCACTAAATTGTCAACAGGTGGCGCTTCTCTCGATTCAAATTGTTTATAAATTAGAAAATTAAAACTATAAACTTCAACACGTGCCACAAAAAATTTATTTCATTATGTTCCTATTTACTTGCCTCCCCATGAGGGCAGAGTTACATACAAGGTTGGTTTTTAATGTGGGGAAAATTCAGCTCCCTAAAAGGGGGCACTCTGGATAGGAACAGAAATAAAAAATTGTCTCAGTCATGAAGGATTTCTCCTCTACTAACCGAGGACAGAAAAGGTGAAGTGTAGCATCAAAACAGATACTACACTGTGATCTTGTATATTTAGTTTGTGTCTTGAAAAGTACAATTTAAAGTAAGCATACAATATTCTGTAACTAGTGTAATAATGTTTCGAAATAAATTTTAAAAAGCAATGTATAATTAGGCGTTGGACGTTTCCAGTAAAAGGAAGCATTTCAGTTTTTGTATGCAACTACAAAAACCGAAATCGGTGTGCGTTCGTATTAGTCCCTCATGAACGCTGAAGCAGCGGTGTAAATGGGGAGCAGGGACAGGAGGAATTAAACAGAGAGAAAAGATTTTACAACTTTCATTGGTTGTTACAGGTTTTGGCAGTGAATTCTTACCCGAAAAAACATAGGAATGTACGATTATCAAGCAAGCGTAGAGGTAATAG
Source organism: Euprymna scolopes (assembly GCF_053919585.1). Classification (NCBI taxonomy): domain Eukaryota; kingdom Metazoa; phylum Mollusca; class Cephalopoda; order Sepiida; family Sepiolidae; genus Euprymna; species Euprymna scolopes. Next base: position 247,771 of record NC_136527.1, read on the forward strand.
GCCTATAACACACCTCAGATAATGTGCTGCAGTTTGTACATATCATATTTGCATGAAATGTCTTGAGTTTTAATCCTATTAAGGTCAAACTCAGAGGGGAAAAAATAACTTCATTTATATAGAGATTTACCATAACCAACTAAGGCATGAAACCCTAATAAGAATGGGGGAGGGCAGGGGGGTTGGGTCTTTCTATTGCCTACGAATGCTGTGATTACTCAGTCCGCACCTTTCACCACACTACCACATTCACACCAAGATAATCTTACTTAATGTGATCTTGACCCAAAAGCTACAGACCCTCTTAATTTCATTGTTTATTCAAAGAAAACGTCAATTACAATCTACATGGCTTCAACAAGATGAAGTGCCATTTTATTGGACTTGCCACGTATAGGCGCATCTTGGTCTAACTTTTACTGGATGTCCCGTATGACTTTGCACCTGCTGGGACTTTTCAACTCTCGTGATTCATTGAAAATTTTGAGAATATCTTGGAGACCCCGAGAGAATGTGATGTAATGATTTATAAGCTGCAGATATTCAGTTCATGTTATCTTTAATCTTAAAAGTTCTGAATTTTTTAAATGAGAGCTGTGTTTATATTACATGTATTGATCGGACTATTGTTTTCATCTTGCGTGTTATTTACATTTCAGTTGGATTGGCTTTCGACTGTCCTCAGGCATGTTGTTTGAAAAAAAGAGAAAAGTTATTGGTGCCATGGATATTTTTGTATTCTTTGAGTTAGTCTCTGTTTTATGGTTGATGTTTCGTATGTGTGAAAATATTGGTTGACAAAGGGGAGGCAACTAATAAAGATTGACAGGGATTATCTCCCTTCCATTTCTGAAATTTTAAGGGTGTATATCATTGTTTTTTTTTGTTTTTTTTTCTACAATTAGAGGCTCCCAAATGCCACTAATCTCTAGGCTTAGTCTTAGTAATTTTTATTTTTTTAAATATGTGTTGCCTCCTTCAGTCGCCTGGCCCTCCACCTTGCACCCCTGTCAATTATTTTGACCTTATTCCACACAGTGAAGGGTGTTCCAACATGAGGACAGTCGAAGGTAAATCCAACCAAACAGTTGAGAACAATAGCCCGATCAATACAATTAATATAAACCATTTTTAAGATTACTTTTCCACTTTAGTTCTGAACAATTTTTCTAAATATTATTTAGAAAAGTTGTTCTTAACATGGGAGATGAATGGGTGGGGGGTGCTTTTATCTATTCTGTATTTTCATCTAACGATAAACAGAAGATACTGTAAAGAAATAAAAACAAAGGAGCAACCATAAGTGAAAAGACCCAATTTGGAATATATATTGCCATTTCAACAAGATACACTTGAAAAACGTTGAAAGTTACCTTGACTGAAATGTGAAAATCCAAATAATTGAATATATTGTTCAGAAGTTTTGTTACCAGAAATACACTTTTGAGGTTATGAAATTTTTTTTAAATAGATGACTCTTCAAAGCCCCTGTGATATAATGTCTATATATTTTGTATTGATAGTTGCTGACCGACTCATCAGGAGCAGACTAAGGGCTTGGGGTTGAGGAGTCAGATGTACACAAGTTTTTTTAATGAAGGAAACAAAAAAGGGGTTACTATTGGTTTACTAAGACCATCACAACTGCAGCAGGTTGGCACAAACTAAAAACATCTAGCAAATACAAATAATCAGAACACAAAAGATGCGGAGAACGAGGAAAAGACTTGGGAATCACTTTGACAGGGAAAGATTTTTAAAAACAAAAAAAAAATGTAAAGAAAGCACAAAATGGACGAAAAAACAAAAAGTATATATAAAAAAAAAAAAAAACACATTGATGGGAGATTCGCAGTTTGAAGGGTTTTGACTTTTGTTTTTCCAGTTTTCAATCAAATAAAATCGATCATTCTGAGCGTATTTGTATTTTGCCGCTACATGACTTCCACATTCTTTACTAGTAATCGATTTTTGAAATAAAAAAATGCAATCACGGTAAAGTACTGAAACTTCAAAATCCTATTAACAAAATCCACCAATTCCCTCATAAACAAGTCAGCCATTTTATTATCTTATTAAGACTTAGGGGGGGAAAAAATAGTTACTTTATGACCCTTCAAAAAAGTTGAAAGGATTCCATCTAATTCTTGGTTCTAGCTTTATCATGAAAAAGTGTACGTGAATGGGTATTTAGATATATCTATTTATAATCTCCTCTTAATGTCTAATATGTGTAGAAAAAGCGGTTCATCCTTCGTAGAGACGTGATGTCCCTCAACAAATAGGTTGTTCCGAAATTGTGTCTGGGGAGTCAGCTGATTTCAGTTAATATTCGTAGATGTGATATCTACCGCCTGCATACCAGCAGTAACTATCTTAGTTGTATAGGACGTGTTGCTTGTCACATGGTGGCCCATACGGTTAGGTCGTCAGTATTACACACTTCATGCGTGTGCTGACCTGAGTTCACGCCTATGTCGGGGTACGTCACTGATGAGATGCAGTACATCGAAACCCACTTTCGGTCTGCCGTTGTCCGTTGTCGATGCAATTGCTCGATTCCATCTAATTCTGGGTTCTAGCTTTATCATGAAAAAAGTGTATGTGAACGGGTATGTGTTTTATTATTTCAAACTCAACTGTTTCAACTTAATTCATTACAAATTGTTTCAATAGACGGGATAAAGATTTTCCGCCTATATCATGAGACGATTTAAGTTTAAAAAAAAAAAAAAAAAAAAAACTTCATTTAAATCATCTGATGATATAGGTGAAAAATCTTTATCCCGTCTATTGAAACAACTTGTAATGAATTAAGTTGAAACACTTTAGGTTGAAATAATAAAAAAAATTCAGCTCTAACGTATTGAGCACTCTTTATCCTTGTTTTTTTTTTTTCATATTCTTCATGAATTTTGGAATATAACTTTGTCATTTATTCTCTATATTGCTCTGTAATTACATTGAGCTTCTTAAATAACGATTGGTATAAGAAAATATATTTCTACATACACATTATATATATATATATATATATATATATATATAATAGTTAGAAAAATATCTGTCTTGGGACGGGTAAAATTAATCACTCGAAAAGAACAATTTCTAATGATGTTCATGTCCCTCTGGAAAAAATTAAACGCAAGATATAACGGTACTAAAGCATAACTAGACTAATAATTGCAATTCAAATTAAAATTCATTACACCGTTTTGGTTCAAAAATTTGATTAAAAAAAAAAAGGGGGGGGGGGAATTGAAATTCTGAAAATTCTGCTTAATTGCTAAAACTTAATACAAATCTGAAATATTTGAATTTTCAAATAGGAAGTGGCACCCTTTAAAATAAACATTAAAAAAAACCTAAAATTTGGAAAATATATAATTGACATCTAATATCTGTTGCTATTTCAAAAGTGAAGATTTCTTCTATACGCCTTATTTTTTAATATAATACAAAACTAAATATAGCAGCTGGCGTTAAAAATTCATAATGATCAGTTAATTAGTTTAGTAAACCTTGTACATCTAAATACATACACACATGAATGAAATTCGGTCACAAAACGGGTTTGCATAACTTTCATACCTCAATACCAAAAAGGTCTAGAATCCTTGTTCTAATTTGGATCCAAATCAAATAAAATATTTGAGCCTAGAAAAATGTTTATAATTTGAGGCTTCCAAAACTGAAGTTTAATGAATAGCGTCTGATAATTACGCATCAAATTCAACAGAAATCAGAAATATCTACATTGAAATGGGAAGTTACTCTTATAGTATGACTACTAAATGCCCCCTCCTCTCCTCCCGGAAAAATAAATAAAAACACCGAAATTTGGGAAATATTTAATGATTTATGTTGAATTCCTATCAAAATTTCACATAAATCGGAGATATTAGAATTTTCATAAAGGACGTATATCTTTTCCTTGCGTAAACATAAATATAGCCCGAAATACCAAAATCTTACACCTACTACATGTATTACAATGTTCACAATGACAAGTTAATTAGTGTAGGAGTTTAATTCACATAAACATAAATCGGAGACACATAATTTAAGAACAATAAACAGATTTCACAATGACGTTTGTAACAGCAATAATTTTTTACAAACGATACTATACAGCAAGAGAGTGATCAAACATCTGATACCGATGCAAAGAAAGTGAGCTCCTACTATGACTCAAGAAACCACGCCCGCACGGCAAAAACACGGGGGCAGTCGGCTGAAGTTCAAAAGCAGGCGTCGAAACTGTCTGGTCATCATATCTAGAATCTACAACATTGGAAAAGAGTCTGGCTCCAAATTATTGCTGATGTTTCTGGAGACCAGTGTATGCTCTTCTTAGAACTGCGTGCCTGTGGAACTGTTCCGTCTGCCTGCTTCCCTCCGGACTACAACTTGGATGTCTTCAAGTCCAACGTTAACAAATTCCTAATGAACCGCCCCCTTAAGTAAACACTTCAGCAAATCTCCTCACTAACGTAATGTACTTGCAATAACCCTTATCCCTGAGTGGCTTCCGGGCCTTGATAAGTGGTGATCACTGTGTAAAAAAAAAAAAAAAAAAAAAAACTGGCTCACATCAGACCACTGGACGGAATCTCCAATGTCAAAGTTCGACATCATTGCTGCACGTATTCTGTTGCCCACTTAACTAGACAGTTTCGTTGGCTCGGTTATGCTTTTCGATACAAAGAAAATGAGCTTGTGTGCAGAGCAGTGGCTCCTGAACCCATGAACAGATGGTGAAAGCGGTTAGCTGAAAATCTGGCTGATGACGATCAAAGAAGACACAGAAACAGTCTGGTCATCACCACCTAAAATCTCTGACATTGGTAGCAAATTATTAATAATGTTTCCCTGGATTGGAATACGGAGTGCAACAATAAGAAATGTGTTCTGCCACTTGGATACTTTTATTAAAGAAAATCGACTCAAGTGTCGGATAGAAAATTAAGCAAAAAATAAACACGAGGATCCTTTTATGCTATCTGGTTAAGCTCCTTGCTCGGACTAATGCAACTTTCCAGGTGTCCCTGTCAACCATCAGCTGCCTCAGATCTTCAAGGTCACAGTTGGTTTCATGAGTAATTTGCTGGATGTACGTGGATCTAAGTCACCGTAGCTTTCTTTCCACTCACCAAAGATTGGAAAGAAAATTGGACAGTATGCTAATGAACAGTGTTAAATACATTTTGGCAAGATCATTCCACAAAGCAGCAACTTTATGGCAACCTACCTGCCAAATCTACTACCATCAGGGAGTGATGTTTACGATTTTCCGGTCACTGCCAGAGGAGCAAGCCAGAGCTGGTGAGAAATATATTGTTGTGGACTCCACGGCACGGACACACAAGTATAGGACGATCTAGATCCTATCCCTTTATTAGTCAAAGCAAAAACGAGTTTTTTCAGATAAATAATCACTTTATTGCTACATCACGAACGGACACATACACAAGGAAAGTAATAGCAACATTGGTTTGGCAGGCAACATTAAAAAAGAATACGATCACACACATGGGCGGAGGAGAGGTGCAGCATGTCAGTAAATATATTGAGAAGCAAAGCATCATGCAACAACAAAGCTACAATGCTAAGACAACAATGACAATCTCCGTTTCTTTTACTCCCTCTTTTCCCCTAAATGAAAACATTACATGCTGGGGTATATTTTGGGAAAAAAAAAAAAAAAAAAAAACTTAATACACAAACACTTAAACATTCAAATAATCAAAAAAAGCCTTAGAGTCGGTCACACAGCAGCCATATTTGATTTTTTCTTTTTTATTAATCAAAGTTAGAACTATCTTTTTACAAAGAATTAATAGACATTCCATTTTTGTTGTGATCAAGGTGATATCTAAAAGAAACATGGCAGTCATACAGCTAGTCCCATACTCAGAGTAAGCATGAATAATTAAAGATTTTCTTTTTTTAGCAGTGCACTATTAGTAATACTTAGTAATTAGTAATAATTAGTAATTAGTAATACTTAGTAATTAGTAATACTTAGTAATTAGTAATACTTAGTAATTAGTAATAATTAGTAATTAGTAATACTTAGTAATTAGTAATACTTAGTAATTAGTAATAATTAGTAATTAGTAATAATTAGTAATTAGTAATACTTAGTAATTAGTAATAATTAGTAATTGGATTAAGAAGCACGTTACATTGACATTAAATTCAAGTGTCCAAAAAAAAAAAAAAGTTTTGCTACCATAAGTGTACAAAATATATTTTATCACAAAATTTGGCACATTTTCTTTACAATGGTATTTCACACGAAGGTGGTAATTTATTTATATTAGTCAAAAACATAGAAAATAGAATTAAGTCACATCTTTAGAAAGCATTATTTCACAATGTTAAATTTTGAAAACTTTAGAAAACTTATTTAAAAAAAAAAAAAAAAATTATATATATATATATATATATATAGTAATTTATAAAATATATATGGCGATTAAGCTACACTGAATATTCTGCGTTTCATGCAACTATAGGATTCGTCAGGCTTATGCGCGAATTCTGTGGTTGCTTCTTTTTTTTAAAAACAAACAAAAAAAGAAGCAACCACAGAATTCGCGCATAAGCCTGACGAATCCTATAGTTGGATGAAACGCAGAATATTCAGTGTAGCTTAATCGCCATATATATTTTATAAATTACTAACTAACTCTACCTACGTATTGAGCACTTTTGAAGATTACGCATAAATCTATACTTTTGTATATTAAATTTATGTGAATAAATGTAGTTATATATATATATAAGAGAGAGAGGGGGGGGGAGATTTTTGGTGGCATCCACTCTAATCAGGAAAGACTTTCGCCATCATCACTGGACTTAGTATAAAAAGATTTTTCATTTAAAAAAAAATTATACAGTATTACTGTTTTCTAAAGTTTTCACATTTAATCAATAGAAAATATAATTGTATAATCGAGTCAGAAAGCAAGTTTAGTTTATAACTAAATTGGCTATTAAGCAAATCTGGAAATATTTAATGAATCTAAGATTGAAATAATTTTAAGGCATACATCTTAATGATTGTGACTTGTCAGTTCTACAAGTCTTAGTTCTGGTTTTATACAAGATGAAAATATGCATTTCTCTCTTAAATAACCCGACTCACCTCCACCCTCCCAGCTATTATGGACTCTTAGTGGATGATTGCCATGCCAGTTTTATAGATATCGTCTTGTGATAGATTTAACAAAGCTTTTTTTTGTTTGTTGTCATACAGAAGATATTTGAATGATTTAAAATATTTCACTTACAAAAAGGCCCTGGGTTAAAAAAAACAAAAAAAAAAAAACAAAGAAAAAAACAAAAGTTTATCAAATCATTGAAATATACTTATATGAAATCATTAAAAAAAAAAAAAAAAAACTTTTTTTGCGATTATGGCAGACGTAGAAAAAGAAATGGCTATTGCATTATACGTGTGTAGAAATGAAAATCAATGTCTCGCCTTAATTTTTAAAGATATTTTCAAGATGGCTGACATGAAGAAAGGAGAATTAAAGTACTTAGAATTTTAAACTTTTTTTTTTAAAGGAAATAAAAAATCGCTTCACTAAATATTTCAAAGTTTAACTTGTTTTGCTTGACAGCCATTTTGAGAAAGTCTAAAATAAGCATAAATTTGTATTTTTTGTTGGGTTATTAATTCAACAATATTTATATATAGTAAACTTCAAATCTCAGTAGAAATATTGACCAGCATATGCAATTGTAAGATCGTAATATATTCTTTAACTAATAATATATTTGCTCCAATCCACCATTTGTTGGGCTACGAATGCCCTAGTTTATGGGGCCAAGGATCATACCTGTTTGTCAACCATGACAGTTTAGCGATGAAGGGGAGTACAACTCTTAAATACTTTAATGGCTGTTAGAGTTAAAAAGATGCTGCCATATTTCGTGCAAATGATGAAAACATCAAACGAAGAAAAGACGAAGCAATCCGTTTAGGATATGATAAAGACGATCAGTTTTGCTAAAAAGCGGCAGCCGGCTTTAACAGATTCAAAATTAATCAGAATTTTAAATATTTGATGAATTGGGTTATTCACGCCAAATCAAGTAATTTTAGAAAAAGATTTTGTGCTTAAAGTTCTTTATATCTTCAAATATTTATGTCTAGTTTGGTTGTTTTATTTTACGCCATATCAACACTTGTTTGGGGTTATTTAATACTGAATCCAATTATTTTGCATCAAGTTTTTTTTTTTTATATTTTCAAATATTTATTTATGAGGTTTGGTTTGGTTGTTTTGTTTCCCCGGTATATCAACCTTTTTCAGGTTATTTAACGCCAGTAATTTTTTAGAAAAAGCTTTTATACATCAAGTTCTTTATATCTTATATTACATTTTTTTTTACACGCTTATCTGGATGGGTGTAGAAATGGAAAATTAAGGGGAGGAGAGGGTATGTTCGGATACAGTTTAAAAAGATAGTGAAACATGCACTTGTGAGAGAGAGTTATCAAAAAAATATCTCCAACAATGCAAATCCAAGCAATTAATGTCACTGAAAAAGTCATGTTTCAGGTGCTGTGCATATTGAAGGTTTGTGAAAATTCATAGTTTGTTTTTTTTTTTTTTTGTTTTATTTTTCAGATTCTTGCATTTAAATTTGGAGGGATAAATCTTGTATCGTTCAATATTAAACCTGTTTGATTTCATTTGCTGTGACTTTCAAGTTTCTGCGATATTTACATCACAAGTTTTGTTGTTGCCAAGAATTTTCCCCAAACAATTAAGGAAAATCTGCATGACGTACGTAGCAGTGATGAAATGAAATATCATATTCCAAAAATCATATTAATTGATCAAGCAGTTTTATGTTTAAATAAAATTTTATGAGTATCCGAGGAGTGACTATCTCACCCACTAATTTGAAAAAACTTAGACAACTCAAGATTGATACTAGATTTGTTGTAATGCCTACAAATTCCCATTAATCGCTTAAAAATGATTTTTTTGTTTTTTTAAAACAAGCCGAGCATGCAAGGTCCCACTGAACGAGTGGAAAAGTTACTTTCACCATGACTAATCCTTGTACTGATTTTTTTTTTTTTTTTTTTTTTTTTTTTATTCAAGGCGTGGGTTATTCAGAAAAGTGCAAATCGACAAACGGTTTTGGGGCAATTTTACCCCTAGGGGAAAAACCAGAGTTATCCCAGAAAAATGCGTTCTGGCAAAAATTTACTCTCACCATGACTAATGTTTGTACAAAAAAATTTTTTTTTTTAAATCCAACGCCAGATTTTTGAGAAAAGTGCAAACAAATAAACAGAAGTGAATTCCCAGGCCCAATCCCTAATAATGTAATAACCAATAATGCAAAACTAGTTCATCAATTTACATGATTTTTGGAATCTGATATTTTCGTTTGGTCATGGTTATATACATCATATAGACTTTTCTTAATTTTTGTTTTTTTGAATACCGGAGGAATTCACAACAAGAACTTCTTTTTTCTTTTTAAACACCCAGTGTGTGTGTGTGTGTTGTAGATAAAATATATATTTGTGTGTATACTTTTAAAATAGTGAAAATTTTCTGAACAGAAGCCTGGTCATTGGAATTAACTTGATATGGTGTTAAAAAAAAAAAAAAAAGATAATAGAAAGCAGCTCCTTCATTTAAAATTACAAACTGGAGGCAACAATAAAAATTTCATTTAAAAAGAATTTAAAACTTCTTGCTAATTATACCACCATGAAAAAAAAACAAAAAAACTTTTGGATCAAATAATGTAATAGGCAAACTCTTGGAATCTCTGCATTTTCGATAATAAAAATCTTATTTGTATTATTTTTTATTACGGCCACTGTCATTTTCAGAGGCATCTTAACATTTCGACCAATGTAACTCCAGCACTTCTTCAGGTATATCTTGTCAAATTCTGGAATCTGTATAAAATTTCAAAAGGAACCCTCCATTTAGTCCACGAGGGTAGCATGTTCTCGTTTTGTCAGCCGTGATCTGGTAAAAGTTTTAATTCTCAATTGTATTCTTTGCATTGCTACCACTGACGATTGAACCTTACAACTGAATTTTAACTTAGCACTTTATCCGTTACTCCATCTCAAATACTCAGAAGCGTATTTTGTTTTCTCAGTTTTAAAAATGAGTTGCAAGTTTTTAGGATTTTTTTTTTTTTTTACTTTGTTATGGATTTTTTTTTTTTTTTTTTTTTTTACTTCATTATGGGTTTTTAACGTTAAATTTATTGCATTTGGTAATTAACACAACCGTTATGAAATTATAACTGTTGTCATTAAAATAAATCTTTTTTTAATCAATTTATAAAATGAATCAGCTTCTAACAATTAAGTTTTTCATCAAATAAAATGTGCACAAATTTCTTGGCAACAGCTGCTAGAAGCCTCCTATCCTGTTATGACAGAGTTCAAAATAGAATTTGTAGCCTTGTAGAGAGTACCCTTTTCTCTTCCCTGCAACTTCTTTCCCACAGAAGAAACGTTGCCAACCTGTCTCTGCTTTATCGTTATTTTCATGGCAAGTGCTCTCCTGAGCTCCAATCTATGATCCTCTCTTGCCAAACTTTCATGAAAAACACTTGTCTAGCTGAAACCACTATCAATAATTTCTCTCACTCTTTATCTTTGCCTAAACGTAGATTCCATGAACAAAGCTTCTTTTTTAGAACTGCACGCCCGTGGAACTGTTTCATTTGCCTGTTTGATGAAATCGTTGCACTTGCGTCTCCCTTGACGTACATATCCCCAACAAACCCGCTTAGCAACAAAATCACACCCCTTCACTGTTGGGGTCCCTAAATGCCGGAAAGCTTCCTACTCTAATAGTTTCTTCTCTCGAACAGCTAGACTTTGGAATTCCTTTCCTGCTACCTGCTTCGTTGACTGTACTGATAACAAACCACCATCTTGTTAATCTTTCCTAGGCATGGATCCAAAGTGGCGATATGCCTTGTTAGGGGTGAACGCGAGTTAAAAAAAGCTGTAACCAACAACATATGAACCCCTTGATGTAAAGCAGATGTGCTCATCATTTTCATGTAGTGCTTTTAACACCCGGGAAGCTAGTTGCCAAGGAGATGAGAGCATTTCTAGAAATGCCTCATGAGATTTTTGTAACAAGTAACTTTCTCCGGTAAACGATAGGTTCATGCAGACAGGATCACAGCTTTATTAACAGAGAGGAGATTGGGCGTTTCATAAACTGTTGTTATACACGTATCATTTAAGTGTGTAATTGAAATGCTTCAATAGTGCAAGAGTTTAATCTATTGATTATTCATTCCAAAAGTTGCCTCATTTAAAAATAAGACTATCGCTATTTTTTTCACGATGCTATAATAATGAAACATAAAAAAACATTGGCCTTTCAAATCATACCCAGCAATTTCATTTAGAAAATGTCAATTTTATATTTCATAATTTTCTTTATATGAATATTAATAATTTGCATTGCCTCGAATGTTTGGACTACTGTTTTTACTTGGATTGAAAAAAGAAAAATATTTTTATCTGTTACTTAAAGAAATATAGAATATACAATCAGGCAAATCTACTGGAACTTTTTGTCAACAAGAGAAAATTGTCCAAAATTTCCATATATTAAAAAATATTTCTTAAAAAAGTAAAAAAAAAATCTTTGATTACCTGTGACAAAACAAAAGGATCATATTCCAAAAACTCATGTAAATTGATTAAATAGTTTTATTTTTATGAATCATTTAAAAACGATTTTAAGCTATTAATGGAAAATCGTAGCCATTACAAGACTGCTTACACATGATTGAATTATAAAGTTATCGTCCTTTGTTTCTTCAAAATGGCAACTTGAGATGGTTCCTTTCTGGCTTACTCATAAAATTTAATTTTCTTAATCTATAAATATAAAAGCGAAAATGTATGTATGTATGTATGTTCGCTTTTCCTCGATGTCCACAAAAGGCTTCTTTCAGAGAAGCGCTTGCTCGGTTCACAACTTTTTAAAACTTTTTATATCATCTATAAATTGTAATATCTACGAATATCCACGGAGCTCGCCTCTCTATTTAATTTTATTGACTTTCAAACGTTAATTATTCCACATTTCCCGCATCGGCACGTGTTACATTCAGTTTTCGGTATAAAAAAAGCGAAACTCGACTCTAATCACAGGCCGAAAGCCAGTTTGTTCAATGTCGACTTCGTCATATCGAGACGAGGGAGCGGGTTTTTAAAAACAAACAAACCCATTTATTCAAAACTGTCCCGCACAAAATAACTGCTGAATATCTATCGCCGTCACGTCAATCAAAAACACACACCTGTTTGTTTTCAAACACTTTACTATTTTCCAACTGCGCGTCGTCAACGCTTCGGGTTTTTTCACATACCCCGAAAAACACCCGGGCAACGCCAGGTACCCCTCGCTAGTCTATATATATAAAAGCGAAAATGTATGTGTGTATGTATGTTCGCTTTTCCTCGATGTCCACGAAAGGCTTCTTTCAAACAAGCGCTTGCTCGGTTCACAACTTTTTAAAACTTTTTATATCATCTATAAATTGTAATCTCTACGAATTATCCACGGAGCTCGCCTATCTATTTAATTTTATTGACTTTCAAACGTTAATTATTCCACATTTCTCGCATCGGCACGCGTTACATTCGCTTTTCGGTATAAAAAAAGCGAACCTCGACTCTAATCACAGGCCCAGAGCCAGTTTGTTCAATGTCGACTTCGTCATATCAGACTGTAGCTTTCATTTCGCTCCTCCTAATAAACAGGGAGTGGATTTTTAAAAACAAACAAACCAATTTATCCCGCACAAAATCGTAACTGCTGAATACCTAGCGCCGTCACGTCAATCAAAAATGCGCACCTGTTTTTTTTTAAAACACTTTATTATTTTCCAACTGCGCGTCGTCAACGCTTCGGGTTTTTTTCACATACCCCGAAAAACACCCGGGCAACGCCGGGTACCCCTCGCTAGTTATAAATAAAACTACTCGCTTAATTTACATAATTTTTGGAATATGATATTTTATTTCATCGGGTGTATACATCATAGTTTGTTTTTTTTTTAATATAAAAGGAAATTCTGGGCAAGAACTAAAATTTCTAATTCGATGGCTAGGTAGAATCAAATATTGTTTTTTTTTAAATGCACTGCTAGAGCAGTCCAACTTTAACATATTAGACAAATTGAAGTAACAATATTCGAAAATGCTTACACTTGACAATGTATTTTAACTAAATTTCTAATTCAATGGCTAGGTAGAATCAAATATTGATTTTTTTTTAAATGCACTGCTATAGCAGTCCAACTTTAACATATTAGACAAATTGAAGTAACAATATTCGAAAATGCTTACACTTGACAATGTATTTTAACTAAAATTTCTAATTCAATGGCTAGGTAGAATCAAATATTGATTTTTCAAATGTAATGCTATTTCTTTAAGACAGACTTTTTTTTTTCCTTTTTCTTTAAATATATATTAGACAAATTAAAGTAAAAATATTCAAAAACATTTTAATATTCAATAAAAAAAATTTTTTATTTCATTGTCATATACTTATAATCAATTTATATTACAAAATTGTTTTAAAAAGATTTATCCGATTAATGTGACCTCGGAATAAAAAATGTCAATGATCGAAAGAAATTGCAGAGTTGATGAAAGGCAAATTGTATAGGAGATCAACTGGGATGAGAAACGCCCTCATTCAGAAGAGACAGAGGACGGAGGATAAGAGATGGGGAAAAGAAAATAGAAAAATTATGGTTGAAAACGACACGCACGAGAGTTGTTACCTACCCTGTGGTGGCATACCATACTGCGGCCGGTAGGTAGGGACGTTGGTTGGGTATGGAGACGACGAGAAGTTGGAAGTGTTCATGAAAGGTGAGGGTTGTGGAGAAGACTGGGCGGTGACAGCAGACGACGTCGGAGTGGGCGTTGCAGCAGGACTCTGTTGCGGTGGCATGGTCGGCGGAACCGAGGGTGGTGCCGATGTGGTCGTCTGACCAGGATTAACCAGTCTATTTAAGATGTTCCGTTCAGACATCTGAAGGCGTTGGGTCACGGGGGGGATGCGTGCCAGCGTGGCCGGCAGACGGCTCACGTCTTGCTTCATATCACTCAGCAGTTCTTCGAGCTGATTGAGAACTTTTGAAAAAGAAAAAAGAAAACACAAATGAAGAAAAAGAAAAATAATATTGTATACAATATTCAAAACAAGCAAGGCTGCTACACGGTGGACAAGACAACGTACAATTATAGGCAAAATACTGCAACAATATTACAGTTAAAATGCATCAATTTTTTTATTTAATTTGAAATATAGGAGAAAAGCTTTTGGGCGCTTTTTAAAGCTATAGTTGACAAATCGATTTTTTAAATATATATTAAGCAAAAACACTATTACATACTTAAGTGTCATGTAGAAAATAGTAATATATCCAAAAATTCATCAAGTAGAACAATTGCTATTGTGTTTTTAGAGAAAAAAAGTCCATCGTAAGATAACAAATATTGAAGCCATGACACAAATAATCTAAAATATTCCTTTCAGAGTTATGTCCCCTGTGTATAGCTTCTTACTGCCTATTTTATGTCTAAGAAAAATGTAATTTTACCCAATTTTCCGTAAAAATTTCTTTTAACTAGAAATAAATTTCTAGTTATGAAAGTTTGTAAATTTTAGATATATTACTATTTTCGACATGACAATTAAGTACGTAATATTGTTTTTTGCTTAAAACAACATTAAAAAAAAAAAATAAATCTGTTGACTGGATCATAACAAGCAGTGTTTTTTGTCCAGAATTCCCCCTATAGAAAAAAACCAAGACTATAGAAAAGTTTACATGTACATACCTGCAATAAAATGAAAATATCATATTCCAAAAATCACATAAATTGATCAAGTAGTTTTATTTTTACAAATAAAATTTTTCAGCAATTGATGGGAATCCGTAAGTATTACAGCATAAATCTCACAAGTTTGAATTATTGAGTTATCTCCTGTTAAAGATGTAACGTGGCTGTTGACACTTGAACAGTGTTCGTTGCAGTTCAAACCTCTCAGAACCCTTTCAAGTCGTTTATTACCGTTTTTTTTTTCTCCCCATCTCGACGACACCAGCTTAAAAGACTCGTTTCTGCTACATTACACGCCGGCCATAGACAGTCATTTCTTATATGTCCATCTTTTTCAACCACACTCTTTCTTCTTCCGAGCACATGGCGTCCTTGTTTTTCTCGCGCACACTTCCTAATTTGCATATGTGCTTCTTTTTTTTTTTCCTCCTTACAGCTGCTGCTGCAATTTTCCACCACGCTTAGACGCGCTCCATTAAAAAGATTGTTTTCAACAAGTGAACATAACATTTGATTCACTTATTCAAAAATAAAACTGCATCATCAGTTTACGTAATTTTTGGAATCTGATATTTTCGTTTCGTCACAGCTATGTAGATAGATCATACACACTTTTATTTAATATCGGGGAAATTCTGGAGAAAAACTAGAATAAAATATTTTGAAATAAAATTAAAGTTAGAATTTCTAATCCAATAAAAAAGAGGTTTCAGTTCAAGTCAGTAAATCCTGAAATTTAAAATCTCAAGAAAAAATCTTTTCAAATGCAATAATGTAACTGATATCACGATTCATGACGATGCACAATCAATAATATTAACTGATATCACGATTCATGACGATGCACAATCAATAATGTAACTGATATCACGATTCATGACGATGCACAATCAATAATGTAACTGATATCACGATTCATGACGATGCACAATCAATAATGTAACTGATATCACGATTCATGACGATGCACAATCAATAATGTAACTGATATCACGATTCATGACGATGCACAATCAATAATATTAACTGATAGATCTCCGCTCGACTAAAATAGGTTTCAGCAGTCTGAAAATTGTTAGAAAAAGAAGCAGGTTCTGCACTATCAAGCTCCATCCCCATCATTGCAATGAGGTATTCCTGTTATTGTTTTAACAAATATTTTGGTACTTATACAGTTTCAGCAAGACATTAAAAAAATGAAAATATCAAAAGTTATATTGTACGTATCCTTTATGGAATGAAGTTTTCTGGCAAAAAAAAAAATTTCACTTAATTTGACCAAGTAGTTTTTTTTTTTTACGGCGAAAAAAAATTTTTTTTTTAAAGATACCAAGCAAAAGGTAGTCAGGTTTCGATTTTTAGGAAGAAAAACTAGTATTTAAGATGGGGAGGGAGTGTCGAAGCTTTAAACTGAGTTATCTCCCCGTGGCGTGTTCTAAAATTACAAACATGGCTACCTTCAGCATGCTGTCATAAAAACGTGTTTGTTCTGCTGTAAAAAAAAAAAAAAAAAATACTCAATCAAATTAAGTGAATTTTTTTTTTGGACATCAATCCAAAACAGATAGTACAATATAATTTTTTTTTTTTCAATATTTTCATTTTTTAATGTCTTCATTAAACTGTAGAAGTACCAATATTTCTACATAATATGCTTGGATAAACTTGCTGTACTTGCTTGCCCCCCTCCTCCTCCAACATATATACGTTTTTTTTGTTTTTTTTTCTTCAATTTTCACCCCAAACAAGGCACAGTGCCACTTTGATGCAGGGGGTTACTATCAGGGACTTAATTTGCAGGGGCATTATGAAGGGAGATGAGTAGAAAGATGTTTGTTAACATTACACTTGAACTTCTGCATATCAGTACAGTTGGGAAAGCAGAATCCCAGAAGGGAGTTCCAGAGACCTGCAGTTCTGGGGAAGAACTATTGGAGTAAAAGGCTTTCTTGCACCTAGGGATCTCTACTGTAAAGGGGTGGGACTTAGCAGCTTGTCGGGTTTCTCGGGGGTAGTTACGTCGGGGAGGTACAAGTGTTTGCAGTTCGGCAGAGCATTCACCATTAAAGTATTTGTAGAACAGGCAGAGGGATGCAACATCTCGTCGATGGGACAGAGGTTGTAGCCTAGATGACAGTTCAGGGCCTATCAGGTTGGCGATTCTTTTGAACCCTGTCCAGGAGTGAGAGACAAGCAGCAGATGCACCAGCCCAGATGTGACAACAGTACTCCATACATGGGCGAATGGTTGCCTTATAGAGGTACAGGATACTTTCAGGCGTAAGTAGTTTTCTAGCACGGTAGAGGGAGCCAACCTTCCTTGCAGCAGCCTTGGCAATGCTCTCAATGTATCTATTCCAGTTCATATTCCCTGTAAACGTTAGGCCGAGGAGTTTTAAAGAAGTACTTTCAGGCAATGTGTTCTTGGCCATTGCTATTGGTGGTAGAGAAGGTTTCTTGTAATTATTGAAGGAAACAAGCTTAGTCTTAGCAGCATTGAATGTGACCATCCATTTTTGTCCCCATTCCACTACAGATTGGAGGTCATCCTCTAGTGTTTCTGCCATTTCCTTGGATATGTGTTCATTTGTTTTCCCCTCTGTTATAGAGAGTGGTGTCATCGACAAATATACCCATCTCCGAAACAATTTTATCAGGGAGGTCATTTATGAAAATCAGGAATAATAGAGGTCCAAGGATAGACCCCTGAGGCACTCCCACATTTATGTCATATTGTCTAGATGTACAACCGTCGAGGTCAACGTGGATTTTTCTCTTAAGAAATTATGAATTCTTCCAGTGATTCCATATGATCTAATTTTCCTTAGAAGACCATCGTGCCATACCCTGTCAAAAGCCTTAGATATATATCAAGGGCCACCGCTCTACCCTCCCCTGTTTTATCCAATGCACGGTATATACGTTCAGAAACTACAGGTAAGATATCTGCTGTTGAACGGGCTTGCCTGAATCCATATTGTTTGTCAGTCAGGAGTTTAGCAGCTGTTAGGTGCTGGACTAGGCTTGATTAACTAAGGACTCAAATATTTTGGTGAAAAGTAGGAAGAGGCTAATGGGGCGATAATTTAGTGGGTCAGTTCTTTCACCAGAATTCTTGAAGACTGGTACCACAGAGGCGGTTTTCCAGCAGTCGGGAAAACAAGATTCATTAAGGCATTTATTGTGAAGTTTGGACAGAACTGGAGCAACCTCGGCAGAGCATTTTTTTAATAGTACAGCCGGGATGAGATCTGGTCCACATGCTTTTGAGGTGTCTAGGTTTTTTATAATAGCATGTACCTGAGAAGGGGTGATTTTCAAATCATCTAGTGTGGCATCCGTTCGCAAAGGAAAATCAGGGAGGGAGTGGTGTACCGAGTTCAGTGTGGAGTTTGAGGCAAACCGACTGGCAAGCAGATTAGCCTTATCAGTTGCCATGCAAGCAACCTCATCATTGTTTGATAGTGGGGGAATAGTTGACTGTCCATTATTTACTACGCTGTTGTAGATTTTCCAAATATCCCGGGTTCCTAATTTCTGTGCTTCAATGCATTTTCTGCTGGTTTCAGAGTAATCTGTCTTAGCTGTGTCTATCACTCTCTTACAATTATTTCTAGCTTCTATATACTTCTGTTTATTTGAGCTGGACTTATGTCGGTTGAATCTGCGGAACGCATGCTGCCTTTGACAAATGGCAGCTGCACATGCAGAAGTAAACCATTGGGGAGAGTGGGGCTTGCTATAGAATTTCCGTGCGGGAACATGTGCTTCAATTGCAATTTTGAACCATTCAGTGGTCTCATTTGCATACTGTTCCGCTGGAAGAGTAAAGATATTTTGCCATGGGACATCTCTGATGAGTTCCCTGATAGCTTCCCAATCAGCCTTTTTGTAATACCTCATTGTTTTGAGTAGTGGGTCTTTAGTTTTAGGGCGAGAATTTAGGCTGATTTCTACCATTATCACAGCGTGATCAGCATTCTCGAGTGGGCTGTGGGCATTTGTTGTACAATCATCGGGAACCGTTGTCAGAAAGAGATCTAGAAGTGAGGCATGTTGATCTTGCTGGTCTGGGAAACGTGTCGGAAATGTAACCATCTGAGATAGGGAATGGGATATAGAGATATACTCGAAAGCAACTTTACTAGCAGTGTTGCCCAGGCGATAAAAAGGGGGGGGGGTGCAGCCGGAAGTGAAATTGAAAACAAAATCAATTGTTTAAAAAAATGTATCCAATACAGAATATTACCAAAATAGTTGTCTTTGATTCGCCAGGTGAGAAAAAAATAGTCCCTTATGGGACTATTTTGAGTCCACAAACAGGCACGACCAAAATGTAGGAAGATTTTACTCAATTACAATTGGAATATTCTCTATTCTCCTGACTGTATCAATACGTAGAAATTAAAATATAACAAGCCAAGCATGACATAACTCCACGAACAGGAATGAATTACTAATTTTACCCCTACCAAAGTTATCCCGGAAAATTCGTTCTAGCAAAAATTTTACATTCATCATGACTAATTATTTGTGCAAAATTAAAAAAAATCCAAGGCGTGGTTATTAAGAATGTAGACAAACAGGAGCAAATTACTAGGTCCGATCCATTCTTTGTCAGAGGACCAATATGGGCATCTGGATGCACACTTATGGACGAATCTTTTCCGACGAATTGTAGCGTCAAAACTGACCCATAAAAACTATCTACATAGAAAGATCATCGCTAGCAAATTTAAAATACTTCAGACACACACAATAAACTTAAGTAGATTTCTGAATTGTTCTGAGATGTTTCTAGTGTATATTTGAAAGTGTTCAATTGTATGATTTTACTCAAGTGTTTACTGCCAAAGATGTTTTAATTGTTCTGGAACTATCCTCAACAGTGTTTTCAACTAGTTTTCAGATACAAGAACCCAAGTTTGCCGAGTCCTTGTACCGGAAAAATATCCAGTAAATAAAACGTTTAGTAAATCGTTACTTTTTTGCATTTCCACACACCAAACATGGATATAAATATCACTAAAACATCTGCTGGGTCATAAGCTTCATTTTGGTACTTTACTTGCCTGGGTGGGTTGCCAGTAGGCTGAGATAAACCACGTGTCATACACACACATAGACAGACATTACGAAAATTTATAAGATAGCTGGTTTAACACGGGTTCATTTACATGTCAATGATTGGGATCAGATAATGGATTCTTAAGAAATAACCAAATATATTTTTCTAAAAAGATGTTGCAAATGGCAGAAAGAAGCTATAAAATCTCACCTTTGTGTAGAACTGCGTTGGCAGGTTTGTTTCCAGCAAGAGATTCTTTCGACAAATGCTGGTGACTTTCAGCCAAGCATTCCAACTCAGCAAACCTAGAAAAACAAAAACACGGAACAAACAAAAAAAATTAATAGAAATACAAAAACGTACAAGTGAAAAAAAAAAAATAAGTTGAAGAGAATTAAAAGCAGTTTCACCATTTTACTAAATAAACAAAAAAATAATAGAAATACAAAAACGTACAAGTGAAAAAAAAAAAAATAAGTTGAAGAGAATTAAAAGCAGTTTCACCATTTTACTAAATAAACCAAAAAAATAATAGAAATACAAAAACGTACAAGAAAAAAAATAAATAAAATAACTACAAGTTGAGGAGAATTAAAAGCAGTTTCACCATTTTACAAAACAAACAAAAGAAAAAATAGAAATACAAAAACATTTCACCATTTTAAAAAAAAAGTTTTACTCTTATTAACCAAGAGCCCTTTAATGGGAGCCTCAGCTCGCCACATTGGAGGGCCCTACACCAGACTTTCCTTGTTCTCGAATAGAAACAAGTATAGTTTAACATGCTATCAAAAACATGGCAAAAACACTAATCTCTAACTCAACTCCAATTAACTTGAGAGTGAAGACCGTCTAAATGTCAAAGGCAATAAACTTGAAATCGTCAATTAAGGTTTGCAAAATAGCAATATCTCTGTTTCTTGATTTTTAAGCATCTATCTGTTGTTTTTTTTTTGTCAAGATGAGAGATGTGAGATCTGATTGCGTTCGGCGATGGTCGTAAAATTTTAAATTCATACTCCAAAGGAAACCGGTTGTATGACTCAATTTTCGAGTTAAAGAAACTGTTTCTTCAATGTTTAAATAAATTTCTAATTTTTTTTTTTTTTTTTAAATAGTACAAGCATGATAAACACCTGCCAGTTATTACAGCGAGAATTCCAAGACCCACCAACGTCATATCAACCCCTTGATCTAAAGAGGATATGTTTATCATTTTATAGCATTTAACACCTGCAGAGCTGGTAGACATGCCCAGAACAGTTGTTTCCGAAACGCCTCTACACCACTGACTAACCAAATTACTCCCCTTAGCAAACGATCCGGTTACAACCAGATAACAAAAATATTTTGTTTGAAAATATCATCAAATGTTAAAAAAAAAAATTTAAAAAAAAAACAGATAACCAAAATATTGTTTGAAACATGCTACTAAAAAAAAAAAAAAAAAAAAAAAAAAAGTGTTGATGTCCCTAAATGCCAGAAAGCTTTCTACTCCAATAGTTTTTTTCTCTTGAACTTTGGAATTCCCTTTCTGCTACTTGCTTCCCTGGTTGTACTGATATGCAGAAGTTTAAATGTAACCTAAACCAGCATCTTGTTAGTTTTTCCTAGACACGGTCCCAAATAGTAGCCCTTTACGTATGTCCTAGTGGTGATATGTCTTGCTAGGAGTGAACGTGGGTATAAAAAAAAAAGATAACTATGATCTGTTTATTTATTTAGAGAGAAAGAAGAAGAGTTGTTCCATAGTAGAGAATTAGATTGTGTAGTTACCTAGCATTGAGTGCCATGGCTGGATGGTTGGGGTCTTGGGTCAGATTGAGATATGCGGCCCTTCGCAGTTGTTCCTCGATAACCAAAGCTTGCTCCAGCAGCTGAAAACGGAGAGAAGGACAAATGAATCAAACGATAACATTACAAACAGAAAAGGCTTCTATTTTGGGAAATTTGGGAAAGAAGGTCAGAATGAAATAATAAAAAAAAACTTTACGGTTCAGTTGAAAATACCCCCCTCTCTCTCACGACAGAACATACACGGACAGAATATTTGTTGGATGAGTATAATGGCGTGCACCTAATACTAACCTTGAAGCGTCTCGCCAAGAACTTATTCTTGATTTCCAAGAAATTGCCCTTGCCCTGTTCACTCTGGAATGGTTCATTGATGATCTGGAATCGAATGTCGTTCTGGATATCTTGCCAGCGACCATAGCCGTGTCTAAAGAGGAAACAATGGTCAAGGAACAAAACAAAAAAACACTTGTTGATCTTGTCATTAGTTTTTTAAGAGGATACCTATTAACAAAACATGATCAATTCTTATTCCATGTTGCGTTTACATCTGACATAATCTAAATATTAATTTACTTGTCCATATATCCAGTGTCACAAAAATTTTTTTAAAAAACCATCATTGCAAACATAAATTAATGAGAAACGAATTACTTCCCTTTATCAGTTAAAAAATCATTAAAACTATTTCTCTAAAAAGATTTTTAAAAAAATGGCTGTCAAAAAAATGGTTTCAAATTGGCTATTTTTTTTTAAATTAAAAAAAGTCATGTTGAGAGGAGACTAGACTAAGTTTTTTTTTAATATAGTTTTTTTTATTAGTTTTTTTAAATAGTTTTTTTTAAATAGTTTTTTATGTAGTTTTTTTCAATGTAGTTTTTTTTAATAGTTTGATATAGTTTTTTCTTTAATATAGTTTTTTTTAATATAGTTTTTATTATAGTTTTTTTAATATAGTTTTTATTATAGTTTTTTTAATATAGTTTTTATTATAGTTTTTTTTTAATGTTTTTTTATTATAGTTTTTTTAATATAGTTTTTTTAAATATAGTTTTTTATTAATATAGTTTTTTATTAATAGTTTTTTTAAATATAGTTTTTTTTTAATATAGTTTTTTTTTAATTTTAAAAAATGTGCAAGCGAATTGACATCTGTTGCTTTATAATTTATATTAATTATTCAGAAAAAAACAATGTGTTGTGTAGAATATTCATTGAAAAAATTTTTTTTTAAATCAATTCTTTTCAACTTTAAAAGTTAAAAAAGAATTTGCTAAGAAATTGTTTTATATCTTTCGTTATTTTCATTCATTTTAGTTGAGTTTTAAAATTTTCAACTACAGTAGAATTTCCACGAGTTCTGTTAGTTTGAATTATTTTGATTATTCTCATCTTGAATGTTATTCTCACCATCTTGAATGTTATTCTCACCATCTTGAATGTTATTCTCACCATCTTGAATGTTGGGTTGATTTAACCTCAAACCTTCTCCAAATCGGTCTCGTCAAACTCAAAAATCTATGCAATATAGATTTGCAGAGTTTGACAAAACATCTAAAATAGTGTGCGAATAACAGACAATATAAACATTAATCTGAATAAAGTTTCAAATGTTTTAGATGAAGGCTAATTGTTAATATTGCTTGTATTAATCGAACTATTGTTTTTATCTTGAGTGTTATCTGAGCAACATTTTGGTCGGTTTAGCCTTCAACCATGGAGCTCTCTAATTGTAGGAAAAACAAAAATTGTATACCCTGAAAATTTCAGCAATTGAAAGGAGATAGTCCCCTATAGATTTTTATTAGAGTTGCCTCCCTTTGTCAACTATTTATTTATTTTTTTTTTCCCCCCACACATACAAAACCATAGCCATAAAACAGAGATTAACTCCAAGAATACAAAAATATCTACGGAGCCAGTAACTTGTTTCCTTTCTTTTCTAAACAGCGAATATATCTGAAGATGGTTGAAGGCCAAACCGGCCGAAGCATTGCAACAAATAATTATAAAGATGAGAACAATGGTTCAAGTACTACAATACAATTAAATTATTGATACTTATCACAAAAAAGTCCTCAACATAAAATAATAAAAATTTTCTCTCTACGCATGTGCTCGACCCTTATTGGTTGTCACTTCCAAACATCACAACACATTTTTTTTTTTTTAAACATAGGAGTTACCACTTATCAAGGCCCAGAGGCCACTCGAAGGATAAGGGTTAATGAGTGTACATTGGGTGATATAGTAATCGTTAGTAGTGGAAATTTGGTAAATTGGATTACTCAAGGGGAACGGTTCACCAAAAAGAATTTGTTTACATTGGACTTGAAGACTACCAAATTGTAGTCAGTTGGAGAGTTCCACAGGTGTGCAGTTCTAAGAAAGAAAGAGAGAGAGAGAGAGAGAGAGAGAGAGAGAGAGAGAGAGAGAGAGAGAGTATTATTTTCACAACATTTCAGTCAGTGTAACCTCCAACCTTCTTCAAATGTATCTTGTTAAATTCGGGAATCTTTCTGCTAAACTCAAGAGTCTGCATAGAATTTCAAACGCAACTCTCAAAACATAAAAACAGGGTTGGTTGGTTGTTTTTGTTTTACGGCATATCAACCCTTTTCGGGTTATTTAATGCCGAATCCAAAGCTTTTGAAGAAAAATTTTTTAATAGAATATATTTGTTGTTTTCAAGTCGGTTTCTATTTAACCCATAGTTGGGACCCTAACAGGTACTAACACTCTGGGTCAAAGTGGACCTGGGAGCAATGGCAATTAAAGGGTGGCTCCACACTCCCCAAGGCCCGCAAGCTGGGGCCTTACCACTAGATATAGTTTAAGGTCATATCCAGGACCCCCATTGAGGGACTTTTACACTCTGCAGGGGGGCAGTCGGTGTATTCTAATGCCCCACCGACAGGGCCATAAAGACAGGGAGTCAAGTACAATAATAATTAAGCTAGATTAACACCATTTTTTTTTTTAAAAGAATTTTTTAAACACTTATTCTTAAAATGAAAAGACTGTTTTACGACCGCACGTGAAAAAATTGGCAAACAAAAAACGCCAAGTACTAATTTTTAAATTTCGACCCCTTAGCTGCCCTTATTTCAAATGAAAACCGATTAAAAAGTTTTCCACATGTCTGAATATCCTATATACCAAATTTCAAGTCTTTAGATAAAAAATTCATCAAGTTATATAGGTTGAGAAGTGTCTACACACACAATCTCACTTTTATAGATATAAAGATCCTCTTAGTCCAAGTAAATATATTTTGACAATCCCCCATTTTGTTCTAGAGAGGATCCCATATGCATGGATCAGGTAAGGATACGTGACAATGCCAGCGAGTAGCCAATAGTCGTGCCGCCTGTGCCAAACTTCATGTTCCTTGCCTGGTTGCAGCGCACGTTGTTCATTCTGCCACAGGGTGTGCAACTCCGTGAAGCCTCCGTCTGCAATGTTGAACATGAATTTCTGGTTCTGTTCCTCTTTCTTTGGATCCACAACAACGGGTGGAGTCTTAGAAGCATCGTCACCTTCTTTTGTTCCAGCGGGGGTTGAAAAAAAAAAAAAAAAAAAAAAAAAAAAGTGAAATGTTAGTTGTGTGTGAAAAAAAAACAACACATTATGCACGGGGTATTGTTGTCACATCTGAGCTGGTGCTCCCGCTAGTCTCTCTCTTGGGTAGGATCCAAAAAAAGAGTCAAATCTAATAATTTGTTAACTAAACTCCCATCTCACTGCTGCAATGTTGCATCCTTGTGCCTGTTTTACAAATATTTTAATGGCATCTGCTCTGATGAACTGATTGCATTTGTGCTCCCTCAGCATACATACTCTAACAAGCCTGCTAAACAACAAAATCACACCCCTTCACTACTGAGGTCCCTAAATGCTAGAAAGCTTTCTACTCTAATAGTTTCTTCCTTCAAACAGCTAAACTTTGGAATTCCCTTTCTGCTACCTGCTTCCCCGATTTTACTGATATGCAGTTTAAATGTAACATAAATCAAGTTTAAATGTAACGTAAACCAACATCTTGTTAATCTTTCCTAGACATGGTCCCAAATAGTAACCCCTTACATCCAAGTGGCGATATGCCTGGTCAGGGGTGAACGAGAGTATATATATATATATATATATATATATATATATATATATATATCAGTGATGGGATTCAGCCGGTTCGCGCGAACCGGTGCTTAAAATATGAGTTCGGCGAACCGGTTGTTAAAATTACATAAACCCCTATTCATAACTACATTATAGTAGAGTCTTTATTCTTATTAACATTTTCTTAGAACCTGTTCTTAAAAAATCCCACCACTGAAAGAAAAAAAAATTGCACAGGACCAAAGATAGAATAAGCCATCTCAACAATGGCAGAGACAGTGTGGTGCAAAGGGAAAACTCCTGGCTGATGAAATGTTGAAATCTTTTTGATATGTACTTTAGCCAGCATTGTCCAGGATCTATTCAAATTATTATAGTTATGATTTTTTTGTTTGTTTGCGCATTAGACAAGTATCGTAGTTTTCAATCTAAAAATACAAATTAGTCATCCACTTTGATAATTTTGATTTTTAGGTGATTATTTAACAATTTTTCTGTAACGGACCAAGTAATTTTTTTAAAGCTAAATACATAATTATATTGCAAAAAACATGGTATAACAATAACAAATGAAAATTGGCTAATTAAAATCAAAGTTTTTGCTTAAAAAAAAAAAAAAAAAAGGTGAAACGGATCAAAGATGGCTGCCTTCACTAACCTTTCTTTTTCTCATCTTTTTCCTTCTTTTCATCGGCCCCCTTGTCACCATTCTTGTCACCTTTACCATCCTCCTCTTTCACCTGCTCACTTTTGCCCTCATCCTCTTTCTTCACTTTACTTTCAGTCGTCTCCATCTTACTGTCAGACTCATCTGCCTTGGACTCCTTGCCATCACTCGACGTCTTCTCTTCTGATGTGCCTAAGAGATAAAAAAAAAAAAAAGCTTTATTTTTTCAAACAGCGTTTATAAACTTTCTGAAGTGTAGCAATTATGAATTAGAGAATGTTTTCTGTACAGGGTGGAACGATAAAATTGTCGTCCTAGAAAAAAAAAAAGAAAAAAAAAAGAAAAGAAAAAAAAGAAAAAAAAGAAAAAAAAGAAAAAAAGAAAAGAAAAAAGAAAAAAAGAAAAGAAAAAAGAAAAAAAAGAAAAGAAAAAAGAAAAAAAAGAAAAGAAACAAGAAAAAAAGAAAAAAAAGAAAAAAAGAAAGAAAAAAAGAAAGAAAAAAAGAAAGAAAGAAAAAAAGAAAAAAAGAAAAAAAAAGGAAAAAAAGAAAGAAAAAAAAGGAAAAAAAAGAAAAAAAAAGAAAAGAAAAAAAAGAAAGAAAAAAAGAAACGGGCCTTTTTATTTTTTGCAGACCATCTACTAGTTGGCCAGTTGTGTACAAATCCCAAGAGTGTAAGAGCTTTCAATCATGTGTGAAAGTGACAATATTCAACGAGCGAGATCAGAGATGTGCCGCTGTACAACTCATGCTCTCTAGCAATCCAAGCTATGACAACAGAACCATTAACAGGACGATTGCCAACATCCTCAAAATACAAATGGTTCAACGCTTTTGAAGTCGGTTTGAAAGTCAACACCAAAGTGTACCTGGATGTGGTGAAGAGTATGGTAATCTTCTGGTGCAATCAGGTGGCCACTGGCAGATCCTGGGTGTGGCAGTAGAAACCTAGGCGTGGCTTCAGAAGGAGTGCTACAACTTTGCAACCTTCTCTCACTCCGACCTGAACCCGCTAGTCTACTTTGTTTGGTCATATGTCGAGAATATCACCAACATGACCTCCCACAGCACCAAAGCCAGCCTGATCGCCACCATCCACTGAGCTCCAGATGCTTATGAAAAAGGCATGCTCCCAGTTCCGGACCCATATTGAGGGTGATTGAGGCTGAAGGCAGCTACATAGAATAGAAGTCAGCTCCACTACATAATTAAGCTAACTGAATTGATTTTTTTTTTCAATAAAAGTTAAAATAAAGCTGTAGTGTTGTTTTCTTTAGGCAACAAATTCTATCATTCTACCCTGTATAAGGGGGAGTGTTGAGCATTCACTCAGTCCTGAACGTAATGAAAGAGTAACGATCAAATAGGCAATGCCAGGTTGAATCAAATAAGAAGAGTAGAAAGTGAACCATTCGTTTACTTTTTCGACAGCCTTGTTTCTCTTTATCGTTTGCTCCTCACGTTTCATATTTCTGACAAAGAAAGAATTGACGTTTTCTAGGTCCTAATTAGCGCTATGACAACAGCATATTCTTTTCCTTGTTTTGATTCTCAGGTATATATCCATTGATATCTTATATATTATATGTTTTGATGTAGACTGATGTCGTTCGGTCAAACGAAAAATTGCAGTGACTCGTTTAAAACTTTTTCTTTTTTCTGTAACCAACAAATATAAACAAACAAAAGATTTAACAAATACAAATTTAATCACAAATATTTTCAAAATAAAATAGAGAATGGATGAAATAAAATGTTTATATAATATATAATAATACATAATGCCTGGTCTTTTGTTATTCTAAACATTAAATGCATTATTTTATTTAAATCTATAATATAAAGCTGAAGGTGTGTGTGTGACGAATAGGTTGACTATTTTAAAAAACTGATTACATATCATGATAGAAGATGTAATGAGACACAGGAATGGGTATGTTTGATCTAGCAAAACGGTGGTTCATTAAAATTGTGGGGTCTGCGCTTGCACCTGGTCCACAAAGTATGGAAATAAAAAATTTAAAAATGAAAAAAAAAAAAAAAAAAAACGTTTACAAATGTTTTTGATAAAGATGTACATAAGAATACTTTGATACGTATTTTTTAACTTCAATAGGGATGGTATAATAAAATTGTGGGGTCTGTGTTCGCGCCTGACCTCCATAGAATGGAAATATGTCACAAAGTTTAAACAGGTTTTTTAATATAGATCCACAGAATATTGTGATAAGTGTTTCAGTGTGAACAGGTATGGTATAATAAATTATGGTGTTTATCTATTTTTACTTTCATCATATTTTGCTTTGTTTTGATACCCCCAAATTCAAAGCTATCTCTTTACAACCCTTCCTTTTCATAAACTATCATACTTTCATAAATCAGAGTCCATTTTCTGTAGGCTGTTTTTGAACCCAGTCAACGACTGGTACTTTTGGTAGTTAAATATAAATCGCATTTTTGTAGAGAAAGAACTCATTAAGAATCAGTGAACAAGACAGACACTATTATTATAAGGTTTGCAAACAAAAATAGAAACGTAACCGACATTAAAAATAAACATTTAATATATTTAAATGTCTAAAAGAAAAAAAATGAATAACCATTGAGAATGAACTCATTTTAAAACGAAACATTGCTCGAGAGACAGCATGTCTGCGATTGTTTATTGAAAAGTGTTGTTTACAAAACACTAAGAAAAACACTACATAAAAAATATATTTCGCCACATTTCTGTAAATATCCAATTATATTAGAAATTAATCAGTTGAGTCTCTCGGTTTTTGGGGGTCATTATTCTATATTTTATCCAAATTTTATTATTCTGCAAAATATCGGCTTTCCATTGAAAAGCAAACCACACATATCTAACAATAATATAGTTTCTGATATGTATGCGATTCAATTACTTACGTTAAAAAGAGCCAAAAATCTTCCCAGCAATATAGTTTCCATCGACTATATGGATGCGTATGACGCACCACATGTGATTTATATATAATACAGCAAAATAACATTGATTGGGTGATTGTGTCTGTGTCAGATATATACTCGAGAACCAAAACAATGAAAAGAATATGCTGTTGTCATAGCCCTAGTCATAATACATTCATTTAAAACTTATCATTGGCTATCTTTGACTTTTCTTTTCGCTTCTTACATCAAGTGGCTTTATGCCTTGTCTGGAGCAATTTCAATAAAAAAAAAATTAAAAAAATAAGTAGGTAAATATCAGTTCTAATATCCAGTAAGATTCAATAAATCCAAGTTTGAAGAAAAAAAAAAAGTGAGAGCAAGAGAAAGTAGTTACCCGTTTTGAGGTCTTTTTCTTCATCAACTTCCATCTTTGTATCCTTTTCTTTGTCTTCGTCCTTTTCTTTCTCCTCTGCCTTCTCTTTACTTTCTTCTTTCTCTTTATTCGTGACAGGCTCATCAGTCTCCATCGGTTCTTCCTTCTCTTTTTTATCTTCGTCCTGTACAAAACCAAAAGACAAACATTAAATTTACGGACAACTTCAGCGAGATGATTGTGGAGACATCATCGTAATTAGCCTAATGCACGTAAAAAAAAATAAGACAAGGCAACACACAATATACGACACATACATGTGGACACACTGGTTCTCGCAAAATAACTGAAGTTAAGCAACGATTATCCTGGCCACTACCAGATGAGGGACCATTTGGGAAGGTTAGGTGCTGTATGTACCGCACCGAATCTAAGAAATTTCAAATTTGGTATTTGGGGCACATTAATTCACTGGGAGAGATTGGTTGTTGTTAAATTCATGAGACACCCATTTATCAAGTTTTCGTCTTTCCAATCTTTCTAAAGTGGTTGAAAATCATCTACGTTACGTCTAATTCAGAAGCAAATTCTCAAATAGTTGTGTGTGGATTGGCTTCGACTAAGTCTCGATTATCAACATCTGATGACCAATTACTACACTCATCATCTTCGATATTCTTGTCAAAATTTCTTAAACTACTATTGTGCTGTGCTGTGCATTCAGTAGTGGTTCCTGAGCCAAATACTATGTGGATATCATAAGCTGTTTCAGCAGTTTTCAGCCTAGCTTGAATTGAAATAAGAAAATTGTATGAATTTGCTTTTTTTTCTATCTTGCATTCAATGTTCTCAAAAGGATTTTAAAACGATTGTAATATAAATGATTAGATAGAACAAGAAACGCTCTTTAAAATGATATATAAATGAAATTGTATTTTAACGGAAACTTATTTAAAAATACATCATTTGAAATCAAAATTAAAAATCCCGTAAGAACTTTCTTCTCAATCTAATATATATTCAAATGTTATTTAAGGATTATATCACTATTATTGAAATTTATTTTGTTCAAAGAGGGTGGGTGGGGGGATTTAATGAATAGAGGTGTTATTAACTAAAAGTTTGTGAAATTGGGAGCAGGGTCAAGAATTTTGATTTGTAAGGTGTTTAGCAACAGCGCTGTTGTCAGAAAGGTGCATGGTTATTCTTAACAAGGTTGTGGTGGTCAAGCCGACTTGCTTTCCCCCCCCTCACTTCACTGTCAGAGTCACACTCTCCCAATAGGCATTTAAATTCATACACAAGGTTTGTTGCATCAAGGACAATAACCTGTGTGTCAATAGCACAGTTAATATACTTTCTTGAACCAACTTGCTTGTGCTCAAGTGCAGAGGGGTCAAAAAGTTAACTGGTGACAAATCAAATTTGTTAGCTCCAGGGTCAGTGAACAATTGTATTGAGAGATTGACAAGCTGTCATAAGTCAGGTCAGTGCGTTTTGAGTGTGAACCGGTAAACAGGATGTTACCACCACACAAATACACTTTAATATAAATAGAGGATGTTACCACCACACAAATACACTTTAATATAAATAGAGGATGCACATGCGGTTCTAGTTCGTCATAGAACTGAGTTGAGTTGAGTCAGTTCTGGGTTGCAAGTCAAGAATTGAGAAACAAGGAAAGGCGTAATGGTCAAGATAAAGAAACAACTGGTCACTTGCAAAGAGGTTTTTCTGGCCATTTGGAGGAAGCAGAATAAAGACTATCCGAAAAAATACACCTCATTGCATTTGTTTGTGCCTCAGTCATTTTCAGATCTAGGAGTCTGTATTTGTACAGTTTAATCAAGCCATTAAAAAAAAAAAAAAAAAAAAAAAAAAAATGAAAATTATATTGTACGTACCCGTTATGGAATGAAGTTCTCCAAAAACAGGTAGTTTTTGCTTTGTCACCCCCCCCCAACTAGCCGGGGGAGGGGGGGATAATGCCAAGCAAAAGGTAGCTTTGTTTGAATTTTTAGACCATGAAGAAAGAAAAACTATCATTTAACATGGGGAGTGTAGTTAGTTGGTTAGTTGTTTTTGTTTTACGGCATATCAACCCTTTTCAGGTTATTTAATGCCGAATACAGTTATTTT
Organism: Euprymna scolopes; assembly: GCF_053919585.1. Taxonomy (NCBI): domain Eukaryota; kingdom Metazoa; phylum Mollusca; class Cephalopoda; order Sepiida; family Sepiolidae; genus Euprymna; species Euprymna scolopes. The sequence goes on from NC_136527.1 coordinate 279,741, forward strand.
GCAGAGAAATGTTTTAATAGAATATATTTGGTTTTTTTTCAAGTTCGTTTCTTTTTAACCCATAGTTGGGACCCTAACAGTTACTACCAGTCCGGGTCAGAGTGGACCTGGGAGCAATGGTGATTAAAGGGTGGCTCCACACTCCCCAGAGCCGGCAAGCTGGGGCCTCACCATCGGATATAGTTTAAAGTCATATCCAGGACCAATGGGGAGTGTAAGTGCTTTAGACGGAGTTATCTCCTCCGCGCCCCCCCCCACCACTTCCTCGTGGTCTTAAAATTAAAACATGGCTACCTTCAGCTCGTCATAAAAAATTGTTTTTCCATTGTATAAAAAAATTTTTTTTTAAAGTACTTGATCAAAGTAAGTGAATTTTTTTTTTTTTTTTCTAATTTAAATATTTTCAGTTTTTGAAAACTGATTGTCTTGATTGTACTTTCATGTTCAAAGAACTCTAGCATGTGACACACATGTAAAATATACACACCGTAATATACAGACCCAGAACATAACAAGTTATTAATTATTAATAATAATAACCTCTAGCAGTAACATAGCACCTATCAATATAATAACAGTTAATAACACGATTTCCTGTGGAGAGAGAAAAAAATTGTATGTACGTGTTCGGAGGGGGGTAGTCTCACCTTTTCGCCTGCTTCTTCCGTTGCAGCCTTCTCTTTGTCTTCTTTCTCTGATTTTTCCGCAGTTTTTTCGGCAGTGTCACCTTTCTTCTCGGCAGCGTCCGTTTTGTCGACATCCATTTTGTCAGAATCTTTCTCGGCACTGTTGATGGAGGAGGACTTCTCGGTTTTGTCTCCTCCATTCTCAGCAGCAGCCTTATCCTCTTTCTCGGATTGTTTCTCGTCAGTCTTTTCAGATTTGGCATCAGACGGTGATGCGGCAGAGGCAGCCGATTTATCGGCTTTCTCCGACGGTTTGTCCCCAGTTGAAGCAGCAGAAGGTGACGAGGCGGCAGCATCTTTACCATCAGACTCCTTGCCACCATTTTCGGCGGTGCTAGTGGCGTCTTTAGAGTCTTTCTTTTCATCCCCGGTCATTTCAACGTCTTCCGTCTTGGCATCTTCAGTGCCAGGCATTGCTGGTGCATCCTTCTCCTTCTTGATCCGCTCCAATGCCTCGCTCGCCTTCATGTAAGGCATGCTGTGGGTGCCGTTGATAGCTTCAAATTCTTGAACCTAGAAAATAAAAAATAAAAATTCTTTTGTCATGATAGTTTATTTTTTATTAGGGGATAATAACTAGCAAGGCTACCCAGCTTTGCCTGGATCCATGAAAAAAAAAACAATCTAAAAAAAATGTTAAGTGGTATGAAGGTATAAAGTTTATACACCTTCCCACAATTTTATTTATTTTTTTTTTTTTAAGTGAGTGAAAAAATAAAACTCAGTAGGCCTACAAAGTGTTATTGAAAATAGCAAATGAAATTAAGGATGCCTTCGGAGTACTGCATAAACTAAATTTCTCCCACCCGCAATCTCTATACAGAAATGACAATAGTTAAGAAATTATAAATTCCGAATATAGCATCTATCAATTTGAAAAAATACCAACTCATTTCCTGGAATGTATTTAATATATGTATACACTTTTACAGAAAAAGAAATAAATTTTAGTAATATAAGGGAGGCAATTCTATTCAAATAAAAATATGAGTTTTTCTCTTCGTAGATTTCGATTTTTCTGTGATCAGTTTACAAATGTTCCATATTATCAGTCTGGCAATTTTATTTAATTGTTTTGGTTGTTTTGCGACACATCAACCCTTTTCAGGTTATTTAATGCTGAATCCAGTTATTTTGGAAACCGTATTCGATGTTGCATCCAGTTATTTTTTTGAAGGTTTTTATTCTTCAAGCTTTTTTGTATCTTCAATTGCTAGTTTATAGTGTTTGGTTTGGTTGTTTTATAGTGAATTTTATCAGTTTTTTTCCCCTCACCTGCAGAACATGAATGAGTTTTGCAATGGGAGAGAGAAAAAGGGTTACAGTATTAATGTTTAGTACATTTTAACTGTCAGGAAGTGGGGGAGATAGAAAGAGAAATGGGAAGAAAGAAAAAGGGGGGGGAAGGTGGGTTTTTGTTTTTGCAGAACATAATTAAGTTTTGAAAAAGGAAAAAGAAAAACAAAAAGCATCAATGTTAGGTACATTTCATCTCAGGAAGCCAATATCTTCAGACAGCTTAATCTGGTAGCACCAGATTATTCAAATGAAGCAGCATTATGTAATTATATTGCCAATAACATGGTCCAACAATACCAAATAAAAATTTGCTTGAGCACTACCAACAATACCAAATTTTTTTTTTTTTACATAGTGGTCACCACTTATCAAGGCCCGGAAGCCACTCAGGGATAAGGGTTATTGCAAGTACATTACGTTAGTGTAGAGATTTGATGAAGTGTTTACTTAAGGGGGCGGTTCATTAGGAATTTGTTAACGTTGGACTTGAACACATCCAAGTTGTAGTCAGGTGGGAAGCAGGCAGACGGAACAGACTTCCACATGCGCGCACTTCTAAGAAAGAAGCTTTGTTCACGGAATCCACGTTTTGATTTAGGCACAGATAAAGAGTGGAGGAAATTTTTCACAGTGGATTCGGCTAGACGGGTGTTTTTCGTGAAAGATTGGCAAGGGGGGGGGGGCAGAGATTGGAGTTCAGACGAGCACCTGCCATGGAAATAACGATAAAACAAGGATAGGCTCGCAACGTCTCTTCTGTGGGAGAGAGGTTGCAAGGTAGAGAAAAGGGCATCCCCCAGTAAGCCACGAAGTCTATTTTGTACTCTGTCAAGGCAAGATAGACTGTTTTTAGCAGCTCCTGCCCAGATATGGCAGCAGTATTCCATCCTTGGACGTACTTGGCTTTTATATAGATAGAGAATTGCATCAGTAGTGAGATATCTTCTGAAGCGGTAGAAGGATCCCACCATCTTTCCAGCAACCTAGGCAACAGACTTGATGTATGTGTTCCATTTCAGATCAGGAGTAAAGGTCAAACCCAGAAGCTTGTCAAAACACTGGGCCTCTCCCAGACGAGAGCCATCCATTTCAATTGATGCCAGATGGGGATCAGAGCGTTGATGATGTAAGGATAGGAGTTTGGTTTTAGATGCATTAAAAGGTAACCAGCCACGTCTTCCACCACTGAACCACGCGCTCGAGATCAGAGGAGAGAGAATCAGAGAACTTTGTCATTTACAGCCTTTGACGTGTTGCCGTAGATGGTCGTGTCATCAGCATAAATGTCAACGAATGAAAGTTTGATTTATCAGCTAGAATGCTATTTGGGTCTGACTTTGAAAATTAGACAAAATAACCTTATGATATACATACACACACACACTTAATCCTGTTGCAACTCGTATTGAGGCAGGAATGGATGCATACACAAAGCGATCATATGAACTGCCACATCAGCTAACACGCAACACGATAAGCCGTCTACAAACTGGCAAATACGATATATTTATTTGCAGGCTATTATCCTCATCTCCTAGTTGTTGCTGATATATAATATACCTTTCAGTACGAACCCGATGGTGGAAGACCAGATAAGAATGAAAAAAACTTGGATATATATAAGACAAAAAAATCCCCCCCCCCTTGATCGCCTTTCAGGGCCTGTGGCGCAGTGGATAGAAATGTTGAGTCTCTACAGTTCCAGGTGAGCATTGTTTGAGGATAGCAGTTTCAATCTTACCCAGGGCCTTAGTTGGTTAAAACATGGTGAGACGACAACTATGGAAGGCAGTAATTACTGAGGATACAGTTAAGAGACTCAGCATCCATATCTAGTCGCAATTTACCACCTGACGACGGTCAGAGCGATAACTGGCCGAAACGTGAAACAAAGAACTACAAGATGAGGATAATCGTCCACAAATAAATAATTCCTCTCAAAATAATTCCAATAAGAAAAAAAACATGCTTTAATTCTTTTCGATTAGAAGTTATTTTTCTTCAATCATTTTTTAGTGTTAAACAAGATAACTGCTTTTCACGTACAAGATGAATGTGGGTCATGTTGATCATAGACACGAGCAAACTCGACAACCGAGCACAAAAGCCAATCACATTGGTAAGAGTGTCAACAAGTAGTGTTGAATTTTTGGATTATCACTCACCGACCGGGCAAACATCTATTTCCCTGCTGACATAGTTGGTTGTTTAATTTTATAGGACATCAGTCAATTTTGGGTCATTTAATGTTGAATTGAGTCATTTTGAAAAGTTTTTTTATATCCTCAAATATTTGGAATTTGCTTTGTTTTGTAGAAGAAAACAGTTGCTTCTGTTTAACTTTGCAGAACATGATTGAGTTTTGCAACGGGAAAGGAAATAAACATTAACAGCAATGTTTGGTGCATTATCTTCAGATAGCTCAGTAACACTAGATACCCTGTCTCTAAGCCAAAGTAAACGTGGAAGCAATGGTATCTAAGAGGCAGCTCCACATTCCCCACAACCTTCAAATGGAGCTTCATTACTGGATGCCTTAAGATCATGTTTTGGCTTATTGTTTAACTGATGTTTTTTATTCCCCATATACAATATGCCTGAAGTATGAGCAAAACAGTCCAAAAAGAAATGGTGATATTAAGAACAATAATCTAAATGAAAACAATGTTTATCCTTATTATTAATCCCATAATGGTGAAAATTAATTTCAACTTTATTAATTATTTTTAACAAAATAGTTGAAATATTATCCAAATTTTTATTTTTTAAAAGGAATTCATGTTACAAAACAAAAGATAAATACATCCAGAGAGATTCTTTTAGAAGATCTTGTTAAAAGTAGAAAAGTCGAATTCAAAAACAGTTTATGTCAGGGTTATCCACATAAATTGTTTGCAATATTAGATACCTTATAAACATTATATCTGTTTTGTAAACATGCAACAGTTTCTGACAAGCTAATGTGTTGTTAGTCCAGGAAAATACCTGGTATCAATCGTGGGTGATTGTCAGTATTTGGCTAGTAGAAATATTTCGATAACAAAAAGAAATGTTCGAATAACAAAGACTGTTATTGAAGCAAATTAGGTATTTAAAGATCAAATAAATGTTAAAATATGTTAACTTGATGAAAAGGAATGCTATTTTACATAACAAACAAAATTATGTGACAAAGATGGGGGGATTGTTCTTTTTGTGTTACGTAGAGTTTATTGGTCACGTGGTCAGAAAGAAGAAAAGATAGTTTAGAGATACCCGTAAAGAAATTAGTTCAATACCTAACACATTAATGAACAGACAGGATCTTGTGCTCCAGGGTTTGAACTTGATGTCTTTAGAAGTCAAAAGGAGCGAAATAGCAAAATGTTGGCTTGTCCAAAGTGTGCCCAATTTCAATGAAACTACCCAGCATGAAAATATCTTCCTTTCCAGAAACAAAAAAGCATTTTTAATTGCAGGAAGCACAAAAGAAACTTTGAAAAAATATGTGTTGTTTACTGGTGTCTCCAATAGCAATGTGATTTGTTGTTTTGTTTAAAATACTGCCTCTTATGTATTGTTGGTCCACCGACTTAGTCGGATTTGGACCTTAAAATTCACTCTCGCCCGTTCGTTCCCAAAATTCTCAACTACTCATTACATTTTTCTGAAATTTTGCATGAAGTTACAACTACCCAAGGGAGAAATGTAACATTCTTGAATTTTTGATAAAAAAAAAAAAAAAACTCTGGTTGGGTCAAAAGGGATCAAAATGGTCAAAAATAGCACTTTCCGGGATATAGAATCTTTTCTGACCATTAGATTTTGTTGAAAATCACCCAAAAGCAAAACCACATGGATATACATCTGGAAACATAATATTTGACCCTGGGAAAATTCTGAGGCTGGAGCCCCAGGATGTTTTAGGGGTGAAAACACCTTTTGGGGCTAATTTTTATTTTTCTCCTAAAATTCAAGGCATCAGTCGGGGGACCATATAGTTTTTGGTTTGTTCAGTTATGAAAATTTACTAAATGTATATGCAACCATTGGTACGTGTGTGTGTGTGTGTGTGTGTGTGTGTAGCAATCCCTTCCAAAGGGCGAATGAACCCTTTTTCGGGGTCAATGGCCAACTAGCACCATGTGTGTTTGTATGTGTGTGTTGGGGTGGAGAGGGCTCCTGTAAGCCGTGGTGAAGGCAACCTTTCTAGGAGAAGCAAATCTCTGATTTAAAAAACCATAAAGCGGGAGACCAGTACCCGCATTAAGCTAGTCTGCAGTTTAACTTGTTGCTGGCTATCTCGCTCTTGCTTGTTGCTGGATCTCAACATTTTGAACCGAGAGAGAGACTTAGCTGTCGTACAAAGCTAAGACTCTGTAACATCATCTATGTATAGATATTCCCTCAGGGATTTGTCTCTAAAAATGGTCCTGTGGCGATGGAAGTCATTTTTGGGCTCATGGACTTTAAGTGTCTGAGGGAGTGGCACTCGTCTGACAAGACGTTGCAATCATCATCATCATCATCATCATATATATATATAAAACTCGTTATAAACACTTATATGTCCCTCACATCCAATATAGATGTTACAAACACAATACTCGCCATTATATAGATTTCACTTTTATATCCACTTCCGATTATATCATTTTTGCAGGTTTTTTACTTCCCAGAAATTAGATAAAAAATAAATAAATTAAAAAAAAAAATAAATTAAAAAAAAATAAATAAATAAAAAAAAAATTAAAAAATAAAAAAAATAAAAATAAATAAAATAAATAAAAAAAAATAAATAAAAAAAATAAAAAATAAATAAAAAAATAAATTTAAAAAAATAAAAAAAATAAAAAAATAAATAAAAAAAATAATTAAAAAAAATAAATTAAAAAAAATAAATTAAAAAAAATAAATTAAAAAAAATAAATTAAAAAAAAATTTTTTAAAAATTTAAAAAAATAAATAAAAATAAATAAATAAAAAAAATAAAAAAAAATAAATTTAAAAAAATAAATAAAAAAAAATAAATAAAAATAAATAAATAAAAAAAAATAAATAAAAAAAAATAAATAAAAAAAAATAAATAAAAATAAATAAATAAAAATAAATAAATAAAAAAAAATAAATAAAAAAAAATAAATAAAAAAAAATAAATAAAAAAAAATAAATAAAAAAAATAAATAAAAAAAATAAATAAAAAAAATAAATAAAAAAAATAAATAAAAAAAAATAAATAAAAAAAAATAAATAAAAAAAAATAAATTAAAAAAAATAAATAAAAAAAAATAAATAAAAAAAAATAAATAAATAAATAAATAAAAAAATAAATAAAAAAAATAAATAAAAAAAAATAAATAAAAAAAAATAAATAAAAAAAAATAAATAAAAAAAAATAAATAAATAAAATACACTCCAATGTTAAATCTTTTTTTTATATAGATATGCATGGCGTGCCTTACCTTTTTTCTGACAAGGGACATGATGCCGATTCTAGTCAAGACATGCTGCCTAGATAGGCCTTCGCGAGGGACGCCATCAGCAAATGTTTCCGCATTATCAGCGCCGGGTTCACAAAGATGCCTCATAAACAGGGACACGTAGGCTCGAAATACTTTCTCTGATTTACCTCTCAGATCTCTTACAAGCCTAAGACGGAGGAAAAAGAAATAAAAATAAAGTCACTTAATAAACAACACAATTTTTTTTTTTTTTTTAAATTAAAAAAGTAGAAATGATTTTATAGTTTTTATTATTTAAAAACTTACTTGAAAAGGCCGAAAGAAATTTCTCTAAAGCAAAATATCAATCCTTCTAAGTCATATATGAGGAAGCAAGAATGCTGTGTTTCGCTTCGCTATCTGTTCCAATATTTGTGTGCAACTACAATTTATCAATTCTTTGTCTATTAAAACTGTAGCGGTGATCGTTCTTCATAAAACTAGTCACATGTTAGTAAAAAAAATGTGATAAATTGTTACGATGTTGCATTGATTGCTTTGTTTCTTTATAATAATGGTTTGATTGCTTTGTTTCTTTATAATAATGGTTTGATTGCTTTGTTTCTTTATAATAATGGTTTGATTGCTTTGTTTCTTTATAATAATGGTTTGATTGCTTTGTTTCTTTATAATAATAGTCAGAGTAAAATAATGTGCTCTGACACTTTAATGTAAATTTATTTTCTATTGAAAAATATAATGAAAAAATTTTCATGTTGTGAAGCAATTTCCTGAACATTCTTAACTTGAGGCTTGTCTAGAATTCAACCTAATAAAAAAGAAAACTTTTATGATGTACGTAACCCAATACAGAACAAAAAATATTGTTTTACAAAAATCACATAAATTGGTCAACTAAAATCAATAGATCATCCCCTGCAAGTGTATTTTTACGTTTAGGAAAATATATGCACATTTAACATGTGCTTTATGGTAATCAAGGGAAAACAAAAAATTAACTTTATAGTTAAATATTTATAAAGAATCGGAATTGGGAATTTAGTACAGAATCGGTAATTGTATCGAAATCATCTCATCCCTCACATAAAGTAAAGAATTTGCGTCCTAATAAGTTGAAATAACTTACCACTGAGAGTTAAATGCATCCTGCGGCGGCATTCCATATCGCATCACGGCATTCAAAAACGCTTTTCTTTGACGGGCATTGAAACCAAGCACCTAAAACACAAACAAAAAAAAATCTTAACGATTGGAGTTTAATAGACGAAAATAATCTTACGCCAAGCAAATTCACTTCTTGAGAGAAAAAAAACAAATGTGATTCATTAAGCTTTAGCTAAATTATTTGAATAAGAAAAATGTGAATAAGCAAATGCAATATCAGAAAATTAAAGCATCAAAAATTAACCTTTTTTTTGCTTTCCAACTATGAGTTAAAAAAAATAAAAATAAATAAATTAGTATTACTATCTAGTCAGAATTATGTTTTCCGTGATAAAAATATAACGGAAAACATAATTCTGATTTTCATATCACATCAAGCGTATTCTACCGGCATTTCAAAATAACACCACAAGTGAACACGCGGATTCTTTACTGTTTTTTCTTCAATTTAAAATCATGGCAAAAAAATATAAAATTCTGAGGATGGAGTTTATCTCTGAAATATTAATTTTAAACAAATATTTGTTTACTTACATAATATTGCATTGTAATTTGCTTATAAACGTATTTTATACATATTTTATTTCAACATTACTGTCTGTCATATCTTCATTTATAAATTACTAAACTCTCCATCTTTTTATGTTATCACACTCAACCGTTACTCAACACAGAAAAAGTAACAAAAGCAGAGTTAGACAGCTGCTACAACAGTTAGTTTAAACAAAACAAAAAAATATGTAAAAATTAGTTTAAACGGAAGAATTTCCTAAATTTTTTATCCATTTGTACAATGCAATATTTTTCTTAAAATGCATGTTGAGCGTTTTACTCATGCGATAATTGAAAACCTACTTTATTTATGTCCTTATCAGTTTAAGAATGTCAAATGCAAATTACACCAATGACCAGAAGTGATGTTATTCTTAAACATGAAATAATAAACTTTTATTTACATCAATTTTAAAATATGTCTAATAGTTTGCAATGGAATGAAAAACTTATTTCAAAATACGTCCAAAAATATGCGATGGAAAGATAATGCAAATAATATCATATTAAAGAAAAGTGTCTTTTCAGTAATACAGTTATCAAGTTTCAAAGCAATCTATTCAAAAGTGAAGACAAATATTTAAAGAAAGAAAAAAACATTTCTAGTTATTTGATTGAAGAAGAGGGAGGAGAGGTTTTACAGAACCAAGACTTGAAACGTTTTATGAGATTTATATTTTTTTCCGCAAATATTCACAGTACTCACCTCGATTTGACCGTTTACTCGGGCTAACAAAGGCGGCAATGGTTTGTCTCTGTCCGATGCTGCACTTCTCTTCCTATTACTACGAGCTGGAAGAAAAAAGCAAAACGAACATGAAAACAATCATTGCAAAATTGGTTTTTATTTTCAAAATTATTGGTCCAACTATTCCTATCTTGGTTGGTATTTTTACATTGCAGCTGATATAAGCTCCAACCTTCTTTTTATGTAATTTACAAGGGTACATTGTTCTTATTCCATTAACCAGGAATTGGCTTTTGGCTTAAGTTTAATTATGTTATGTTAAGTACTTGAATTTTAATTTACTTGTCCGTATGTCCAGTATCACAAAAAAAACAAAAAAAAAGACACAAACATTAATTAATGAAAAATTAATTACCTCCCTTTATAGTTGCTCACTATCAGTTAAAAATCATTAAAACCATTTCCTGTCCAAAAACTAAACATGGCTGTTTGTTTACAGTTTCAAATTGGCTACTTTATTTTATAATTAAAAAAAGTCATGTCTAAGATTCTTTTATTATAGTTTTTTTTGTTTAATTTAAAATAAATAAATAAAAATAGTTAGAACTAAGTACTTTCAGATAATGTACATTAGCCATGGCTATTAGTGGTTGAGAAGGTTTCTTGCAATTAAAAGAAAGAAGCTTAGTCTTGGCAGCATTGAATGTTACCATCCATTTTTGTCCCCATTCATCTACAAACTGTTGGTAAAACTTGGGAAAAAAATTATGGTGTGACCAGCTTTTGAAAAATCATTTTTTCAATCTTTTTTTTTTTTATAATTTTTGGATATTTTCATTACTGTGACATGACGATTAAGTAGATACCATTGATATTATTTATAATTCAATATTTTAATTTTAAAATTTCACTATTATAATGAACAACCACAAAATATATCCGTAGCGAAATAGTGAAATGATTAAAAAAGTTTTTGTAATCGGCTAGTCTGAATCAAGCATCGCTATGTCAGGCAGTAAAAAAAAAAAAAAAACTTACATTCTTGTTTGTCTTCAAAGTCATCATCATCTTCTTCATAATCTGTTAAAAACGCAAAGAAAAAAATGAATTAAATAAAAAATGGCATCATAAAAACTTTTTTTTTTTAAATAATTGATAAATTTTCTTTTATGGTTCCATTTACAACGTTACATAACATGCTCTCGTAAGAAAGCAAGTAGATTGAGACCGTAATCTGACAAGTCCAAACACAGAACGTGGATTGCGATTGTTGGATTGAAACAGAATTTAACGGGTCACTTATCTAAACAAGTATGATGTCATCACTGACAATGAAACGTTTGGACGTACCAGAAAGAATATTATATATTTATTCGCAGATTTAAGCCATGAGTTTTGAATATCCACATAAAGTCGAGAGAATAGGAGCAAAATAGAAAACAAAAATATGCATCATTTTTAGAACTAGCTGTACATATCTAGTATTGGTCAGGATGAAATCATTTTAGTTTGTCATGCTCATTTGTCAGCATCAAAGGTAGACAACTTATATTCAATGTAAAATAGGAGCTATTCCTCTTAGGTGATTATTTAAAAATGTTTCATATTACCAGCTGTTTGGGGCTGGATTAATTTATTTAAATTTTAATGTAGTACATTATTTTATGGTCAATAACACTGTACAACAATACTAAATAAAAATTGGCTAATCCGAACATATGCTTAATTTTTTATCTTTGCCCATTTGGGCCGGTCTATTAAAATTAGATAAGATAGCTTTATATGTTATGCTAGAGATAAATAAAGATGAAATCCAGAGTACTAGATATGCAGGTTTTAGAAATGGTAAAACAAACCAGCTGAACATTTTTTATGAATTTTTAACACAAGTAAATGAGTTTTTGGAGAGTGGGCAAAGCATTTGAGGTTTGATATTTTTTTTTGAGGAGGACAAGGAGGAGGAGAGTGGGTTAAAATAGAATTAAAATAAAAAAAATTTCTTACCGTAAAATGTTAATGTAGACAGCGATGACATTAACGGATGAAAAAGAGAAAAGAAAAAGTATTAAAACAAATGAACAAAATTTTAATAGCAACAAAGACGTAAATCTCTGGCGTATTCAACAGAAGTACAGTTCCACGAAAAACAAAAAAAAAAAAACAAGAAGAGATGTGAGGTGAAAGAGGAAGACAAAAATCTCAGTCAGCATGACACATGATTGAACGATAAAGAGAGGTTTGAGAAAAGTCTATGAAAGTGGGGTAAGACAGATTACCAATCATGCTGTAATCACTGATAGGAAAAGTTTGATAATCAACACGAGTGAAATGTCCCACCTCGATCTGTTCAGTGTCCACTTATTTATCCTTAAAAGTTAAACGGAATACTAATTCTTCTCATGTTAAACATTTCTCTTGAAAAATGAAAATTAAAAACTCGTCCATCTGTCGTCTTCTCCTTTTCTATCCACGTATAAAGAATTAAATAAACCATTCATTGCAAAACCCTTTCACATCACATTCTAGAAATTAAGTCTCGTTTAAACTTCATAATTCCTGATCACCATAATAAAGCAATGTTCAGCCCGTGTCGTGTTGCAGTTACAAAGTGAAGAAATAAATAAAAATCCGAGTCAGCATTTTTTTTTGTGACCATTACCCTCCTCCCGTCTCAACACCACTTAAAAGTCTCGTCATCGTCCATCTCGGCCGGTGTACACTTTTCTTCTCCGACCTCACGCCGGCCATTTCTCACCTTCGACTTTACACATTCATTTTCTCCAACAGCAACTGTTTCTCCGACCACATAGTTCACTTTTTCTCTTTTCTCGCCAGCTCTCACACACTTTCTAATTTGCATATGTTCTCTTTTTTGGCTACTGCTGCTAATATTTTCGCAAGTAAAAAAAAAAAAAAAATCTCACAGTTGCTATTGACATTTTCGCACGCACTCAACTACACCTGGTCAGTACTAAAATGAGGAGCCATTTGGTTATAACATGCACTGTAACGAGCTCTGAAGACCGAAGAGAGATGGACGCCACCAAGCTATTCTTTCCAGAGACGTTGCATGAAATAATGCAGCACCCCTACAACCCCAACGGACTCATCTATCATGATCCAACCAGCATAGCACATTAGTTTTACATTTTCACCACCCCTGGGGCCCTTTTGTTCTCTTCTAATTTCTTGTGGGGAAAAAAAAAAAAAAAAAAAAAAAAAAAAAAAAAAAAAAAAAAAAGAAATTCAATGTAATCAGTTTTTCAAAAACCTCAACTGAATATCTTAGAAAGTGTTGATATTTAATGGATGCGCTTTTTAGTGGTTTCCGTAAATTCTCTCTTAGCTGTCGCTATTTCTTTCTTAACGTTATTTCTAGCTTCTATATACTTCAGTCTGTTTGAACTGGACTTATGTCGGTTAAACCTACGGTATGCATGCTGCTTTTGAGTAATGGCAGTTGCACAAGTCGACGTAAACCATTGGGGAGAGTGGGGCTTACTATAAAATTTCCGCATGGGAACATGCGCTTCGATTGCAGTTTTGAACCAGTCAGTGGTCTCGTTTGCACACTGTTCAGCAGGGAGAGAGAAAATATTTTTCCATGGAGCATCTCTAATTAGTTCCCTGATGGCTTCCCAGTCAGCCTTATTATAATATCTCGTTGTTTTGAGCACTGGCTCTTCAGTTTTGGGTCTAGAGTTTAGGGCGATTTCAACCTGTTGTTAGTGTTACTGGGTTAGTTTGTTGGGGATGTTTAATTTAAAACCGCATGAATCAAGACAGGGAGAATGAGAAGTAGTGTCCATCGTACCTGTTGGTCCACTGAAGTCTGAATCAAAGTCTGACATGCTGTCTTTCCAAGCATCGTCATCTTGTCCATTCATGGCATCATTATAGTTGACTTGCTTACGGACACGTTTGCCCTTGCCCAAAGTTCTGGCCAAATCTTCTTGCTGTTGTTCGTAATGGTGTCTGAGAAGCTTCTCCCAATAAGCAGGGTCAGCATGTTCAGCCTCTTGCTTTAGGATCTCTGTCTCTGGCTCTTCCTGCAACAGAAACAAAACGTATTTAACTTAACCAAAAAACTTGTGCAGAAAACTTTACATTCAGAATTTGATGGGAAAAAAAAAAAATGACATAAAAAATCTTTATGGCATATTTACTAGTCATGGAATCAAGATATATTTCAAAAAATTATGTAAATTCGTCAAGTAGTTTTTTTTGTTAAGAAAATCAAAATTTGATTGTTAGCGAATTAAAGTTTCAGTTATTTGGAATACAAAAAAGTTGAGTTGTTGCCCTTAAATTTTAACACATTCTACAATATGGCAGCTTCCAACTCCCTTATTAAAAAAAAAAAAAAAAAAAAAACATGCTCATCATCACGCAGTCCTTCACAGCTGAAGATGACTAGTCAGAGTCTCGGTGCTTTATCCTATGCTGCTGTAGTAGTGCACAGATAGTTACCAGGGTTGTGCCTTTACTGGGGCAGGTTATCTCAATATTCCATAAGAATCTTTCACTTAGTACCAAAATCGGCACAAATGACATTCAGAACATACATTTTAAGAAAAAAACGTTAGTCATCAGAAAATTCCAGACAGCTGCCAGTTTTCAAGATGGCTGCAGAAGCAAACCTGACAAATTTCAATTTTGGTGCTTGTATCACCAAGTGAGAAATTGTTTCAGCAATCTGGCCCACCACTTTGGTAATGTTTTCGTTCAGACCTGGTTTTTATTTTTGCTTCTCTTTCTGCCTTTCCTTTGTGAATCTGCATAGCTTATTCCACCATTAAATCTAAATTTAGTTTGTGTTTATCTGTTACACCTCTGCACTAGCATGGTAACATAAATGCATAAGTACCATTTTTATTTTTCCTCTCCAATGAGTATTTCTTAAAAAATAAATAAATATGAAAAAAATAAATAAAATAAACAAGCCAAGCATGCAGAGTCCTCTTGACCAAGTGAAAAATTTACTTTCATCATGACTAATGTTCACGCAAAATTTTTGAAAATTCAATTTTACACCCACAATGCCCCCCCCCCCCACCCACTTCATAGGAAAGGGGGCAACCAGAGTTATCCCAGAAAATTCATTCTGGCAAAAAATTACTTTTACCATGACTAATGTTTGTGCAAAAATTTTTGAAAATCCACAGCGTGGTTATTGACAAAAGTGTGAACAACCGAACAAGAGAGAATTATGAGGCCCAAACCCTCTTTATCTTGGGACCAAAAAAAGAAATGTTTTTTAAAAAATTAAAAGACAAAATAAATAAAAGGGGCAGCATTAGCGTGAACATTTTTACAAAATTTTACTTTTACTATGACTAATGTTTGTGCAAAAATTTTTACACCATACCTCAACTTCGCCCTCTTTCACTTGATAACTCGCAACCTTGAAGGAGCTAAGATATTCATTCATGGCAATTTCTTTCTCTTCTTGACCCTCCTGGGTACGATCCAGTAGCTTAGAAATAGCTTCAATGTCATAGACGATCTTTTTCTCGTCGTCATCTGCATGGTGAAGATGGAGAAAAAAAAAAAAAAAAAAAAAGGAAATAAAGAATTAGGGTAGAGTTTCTTTTTGATAAAGTAATAAAAAATAAATTTGCATGGATATATATATATATATATATATATATATATATACGAGAGAGAGAAAAAAGAAAAAAACGAACAACATTGACAGAAAGGAAAAGTTATTGCACGCTACATATATGGGCAGCCAAGTTTAGTAAAGTGAACACAAAATGGTATTTTTGTTTTATCATCTACTAGCAAGTTGCCTGGCGTTGCCCGGTCATAAAATACACATTTAAATTAACACAGAAACTGAGGCATGTGCATGCGACTATTTTTTTTTTTTTTTTTTTTCTAAACAGTTCATTTCTTGTAAATGTTCTCACATACACATTCTCACTTTTACGCATACATAAAAACGGCAGCCGTTTGTATGTAGAGCTCAAACTTAAAAAATACACAAGCCCCCCCCCCTCCAATTTTTTTTTTTTTTTTCCTTACATCAGCATAATTAAAATCCAAGGCTTAACCCTTTATTTTATTCATTGTTACGATTTCAATTATTTTGAAATAGTCTCTTTTAACCTTTGAAGAGATAACCCCTTAAACGGGCTACAAACTGCTAACGTTAAATCGAAAATGCATAAAACAATAAAAGTGATTCTCAGCCAGAATTTCCATAATATTAAAAAAAAAAAAAAAAAAAATCTGTATAATGTATTGTGACAAAAAGATTCAATTGATCAAAAATTATTTTAATTTCTCTTCACGCACAATCAATAAAGTCTCCTTCAATACCCGTTTGGTCATTTTAAAGCCAGGAAAGTTCCCTGCGAAGTAAAAG
>NC_136527.1:300943-400943 GCF_053919585.1 Euprymna scolopes
TGATTCAATTTCGCGTTCAATGATAGGAATTAACGTTGCTGCATCTTGTTTGTGTATGTAAATAAAGGTAGAAAGCGCACTATAGTAGCACCAAAAAGAAAAAAAATAATCCCAAGTCCTGCATTGGAAAACTGTATTATTTTGCTTCCAAGAATTCACACTAGCTTTAATATTTTACTGATCATTAATGGTTTACCATGAAGCACTGTTGTAGCAATAAAAAACAAAACAGGACATTAATCATGGCTTCTGAGTAATAGTGATCAAACAACACCTCACTTAAAAAAAAAAAAACAACAATGTTCTGGATATCAGACCTAGTTTCTTACTCCAGATTAACGCGGGTAAGCTACTTATGTTATATATATATATATATATATATATATTACATTTTCACCCCAAACAAGGCACATTGCCATTTTGGTGTAGGGGGCTATTATCAGGGACATAAGCTACTGAGGTACTACGTAGGGAGTTGGGCAGTAAGATGTCGGTTCACGTTACACTTAAACTTTTGCAGGTCAGTAAAGTTGGGGAAGCAGGGAGCCAGAATGGAATTCCAAAGTCTAGCGGTTCTGGGGAAGAAACTACCGGGGTAGAAGGCTTTCTTACATCTAGGGATCTCTACTGTGAAGGGGTGGGATTTAGCTGCTTGTCGGGGGTATTTATATTGTGGGAGCACAAATGCAACATTTCGTCGATGGAACAGAGGCTGAAGCTTATATATATATATATATATATATATATATATATATATAATCGTGTTGGGATGATTAATCGGAACTTTTTGTGAAGGGGTGGGATTTAGCTGCTTGCCGGATTTGTTGGGGTATTTACATTGTGGGGGGCACAAGTGCTTGCAGTTCGTCAGAGCACTCACCATTAAAATACTTGTAGAACAGGCAAAGGGATGCAACATTTCGTCGATGGGACAGAGGCTGAAGCTTAGATGCCTGTTCAGGGCCTATCAGGTTGGAGACTATCTTTTGGACCTTGTCTAGGAGTGAGAGACTAATAGCAGATGCACCAGCCCAAATGTGACAAAATAAATCCATCTTTCATATTCCACATACACACACACACATATTAGTGTTGTGATGATTAATCGGAACTTCTGGGGGTATCAGAAAAACTGGGGTCTAATTTCCGATTCTAAAAACGATTCTTTTATTTGCTCTCTTATTTATGCTTCAAACTGAATTTCTCGCTTTTTTTTCGCTTGCTCAAGCGAAAAATATCAACAAAAATATGAGTCTATCAAAAGTTTGGACAAAATACTCAAAAAATTAAAAAAACAAAAAACATTAAAATTAAAAAGACAATTAGACCTAAATCTTAAAGTAGATCAAGATTATCCATTACCCCCCCCCCATCCCACCCTAAAATGAAATTCTGTTTCCGGCAATTTTAGAATCGGTAATTGTCTCAGAATAGAGAAAAGAGTCGGTAATGTTATCAGAATCAAGAAAAAATATTGGAATCGTCCCAACAATAGTGTGTGTGTGTGTGTGTGTGTGTGTCTTCAACAGGCTGCAATTGCTTGTAGAGCATACACATATCCATAAGTACATTGTGGGTTTTGAGCAGCAGGAAAAATCTTACGACAATGCAAGGAAAAAGTGCAGGCTCCCGAGAATATCAGATTATTTTTATTAGGACACGCAGGGCTCTTTCTCAGATTATTTCTTCATCAAGAACTGGGTGGAACAAGTGCATACTAATCCAGACACCATGGCATTTTTTTTTTTTTTTTTACATGGAGATCGCCACTTATCAAGGCCTGGAAGCCACTCGGGGATAAGGGTTATTGTGTGTACAGTAATCAATGGGATAGTGTCGTAGTAATCGTTAGTATTGGAGATGTGATAAAGTGTCTTACTTAAGTTCATCAGGAATTTGTTTATGTTGGACTTGAAGACATCCAGGTTGTAGTCAGGTGGGAAACAGGCAAACGGAACAGAGTTCCACAGGCGTGCACTTTTAAGAAAGAAGCTTTGTTCATGGAGTCTAGGTTTTGATTTGGGCACAGATAAAGAGTGGGGAAAATTATTCACAGTGGCTTCAGTCAGACGGGTATTTTTTGTGAAAGATTGGCGAGGGAGGACCAGAGATTTTCTTCTCTGCTATCGTCCTACACCTTCAACAAGTTACAGAATGGCATGCATTCCTATATTAAAAGCAATGGCAGCCTCTTCAACCTTGCCCATCTCAAAGCTAAGAATATATAGTAAATAACTTTCATTGATACAATCGTTTGTTTAGTATAAGCTCAAGAGTGCATCTATATATATATAAAAGGCAAAATGTGTGTGACCATTTCGTGTGTCTCGCAAAGGCTTTCGCACACGCTCCCGGGTTCGTTACGATTGCTTACAACTGTTTATATAGGTCCTATATAATAATATCTACGATTTGGGAAAGCGCGTAGCGTATAGATTTATTTACGTCGACTTTTATTACAAAATTATTGCTACTTTGGCTTCTCGCGTGTTGATTGGGCTTTTTAGTATAAATAAAGTGAAACTAAACTCAAACGGACATATTCTCGGCATTGCGCCGGGAAAAACGTCCAGAAGCAATCAGCTTTGATCAATCTTGTATATCAGACAGTTGCTATTCAATCTGGACAATTGGGAGCTGCTTTCCCCTCCCCAACATCTGTTGGGGGAAGAAACAATCAAATTTGGCTAAACAAACCCAAACGCTGCATGACTTCTATTTGACCTCCTTAATTAGGTCAAATGGAAGCAACAGAGTTAACTTTTATTGTGCATGCCTGTTTTTATAGTTAAATAAATAAATTCAAGCCTGTCTACGTTGTATGTCGCGGTGGCCCAATAACTAACGTCGCACGGTTTTGTTTTTTCACACATTAATTTCCAACTCAAGGGTACGGGTTCAATCCTCATATACTCACCTACCAAAACATTTTTTTTTATTATTATTTGTGTGTGTGTGCGTGCCTATGTGTCTGTATATGGATGTGTAGAAATGTACATATGTATGCGTATTTGCGCGTGCATTAGCGTATGTATTAACTCCTAACTGCCTAAAAAAAACAACCCATTGTAAACTGAAATGAACAAGTCAACCAATAGTGACTACGAAAATTTTAAATGGAACCCTGTATTTGTCAAACACATGACATCATCACTAACCCTTTTCCTCTCCCTCATCTACTTAATATACCTTGAACAAGCAAAAAGCAGTCAAAATTTAAAACCTAAAAATTGAAACTCCCCCCTCCTCTCCTTGCCATCCTCTCTCCACCTCCCCCTCCCTATATCCATATATCTCCACGCATGCCTACCTGAATCTGCTACCCCCACAGACACAATACAATATAATTTATTTCAACCTTCAAAACTGAAATATTGTCAATACACGTCTCCCTCCCCCTTATTATCTCCTACCCTCCCCCTTTTTTCCTTTTTTCATATTTCTTCTAAAACACTTCTTCCTAAAACTAACAACCATTTCTGTAAGGTCTGATGAGGATGTTGGGTCGTAAACATGGTCCAACATCCGAAACATATGTAACCAAACAGATAAAATGGTAATAAAAAAATAAAAACACACATTTGCTCTGCATTAGTATTGAGCACTTTCCTCAGGTTTTTACTAATTACCAGTTTTACCAAATATATAATACACTTTTTTTTTTTCTTTTAATTCTTTCCTTATAATAGAGCACTGCTGGAATCCTTTTTTCCAACTATATATATATATATATATATATATATATATATATATATATATTTAAAGGAGTGTAGCCATCAACAATTGTGGGTTTTTTTTTAAAGGTTTTTTATCATATTTTTTATTTTAAAATATTTTTATAACGCATTTCGAGCTTAGGTGTGCTCTCTTGAGATGTTTTCGCTAAAAAATTTTCTTTAAAATGGGAGTTTGAAAAGTTATTTTTCACATAGCACATTTAGTATCAGCAGATGTGAAAAATAACTTTTCAAACTCCCATTTTAAAGAAAATTTTTTAGCGAAAACATCTGAAGGGAGCACACCTAAGCTCGAAACGCGTTATAAAAATATTTTAAAATAAAAATATGATAAAAACCTTAAAAAAAAAAAAAAAAAAAAAAAACAATTGTTGATGGCTACACTCTTAAATATACATTTTTTCTCTCTCGTTGGAACAACACAACTATCACTTTAAATATATATATATTTATATATATATTTTTAGAATGCTTTGTTCATGGATAATTGGAGCTTTGAATTGTTTTCTTAATATGAAATACTAAATTCAGCATTATTGTAGATAGATTGCAGAAAGATATTGTAAAGAAAATGCTTCTGTAGAAAACTATGTTTATTAATTAAGAGAACATTTTTATTTTCACCAAAAAATGATTTGATCTTTGCTTCTAAATATTTCCAGAGTTTTTCTTTTAATTTTCTCTTGTTTTTCCTAATCTGTTTTTTTTTCTAATCTAATAAAATGAAGTTATAACTTATTTCTCATCTTTCATTCAATATTGTGTGCTCCTCTTAATAGTGTTGAGCTTTTATCTTCATAAGTTTTGCTGGGTTTAAAAGATTTACTCTTTGATAATTATTTTTATTACGTCTCTCTCTCTCTCTCTCTATGTGTGTGTGTGTGTGTGTGTGTGTGTGTGTGTGTGTGTGTGTGTGTGTGTGTGTGTGTATATTTAAATAATATATATATCTTTACTGATATGCAGAAGTTTAAAATCTAACATACATCAACATCTTGTTAATCTTTCCTAGTATGGTTCCAAATAGTAGCCCCCTTATGTCTATGTGGTGATATGCCTTGTTAGGGGTGAACACGAGTAAAAAAAAGTTAGAATTTAATTTCTGCGAGAAATGGTTTTTCCCTGAAAATCAATTCCAAGACAAATTTTTTTAATTTAAAATGCCACTTAATCATTTCAGGCACAAAGAGCAAAATAGAGGATATTTGCAAAAGAGGACGATAAAAATGGAGACCGTAGTGGGGAGAGGGGGTGGGGTCGAAGCATTTCGTTTTCGAATAATGAAACTGAAATGAGTTAAGCGAGTTTTTTAAATTAAAAGATTGCCATTTTGAGAGAAAATGTCTTGTCATAATCAGGAGAAACGTAAAAGAAATTTCATTAACTAAAAAATAAAATTTTTTTTTTTTTTTTTTAAACAAAAAAATACGGAATACATCAACATAGAAATATACGAAGGTTGCTCTTTCATTATGATTACACAAACCGATTTGTAAATCAATTTTTATCTAAAAATAGAATTTCTTACAACCAAAATTTTGAAATATAACTTTTTTTTTTTTTTTTTTGAGATGTTATCTATAAAATCCTTGCTTTACAGTGTTGTGTTTTTGAGGGGTTTTTTGTTTTATTTTTGCTTACTAGAGTGACCCACCAACCCATGCAAAAAAAAGTCTTAAAAAATAAATAAATAAAAAAATAATAGGGGGTAATTATATATATATTTTTTTTCTTTTTTGTACTTTTACAATCATACCACCATGAAACAAACAGGTTATATATTTTTTATTTAAATATTCCAGTAGTTGGTTGACAGAATTCTCAGCTAGGAAACAGCAGGTGAGTTCCAACCTTCCTTAAATCACAGTCTCTTATGCAGCAAAAGATTGATTGGAAGAGCTTATCCGATTTACAAACTGTGGATGTAATCTGGCTGCTCCGTTGATAGCAATAATACCTATTGCTAAAATTGTGCAAAAAAAAAATATCTGCTTTGTATAGCACTCTTCACAAACTTGTTTCCAACTATCCTAATATTCACTCACATAATTTTAACGTTGTCGCTGATGAGAAGAAAACCCAGCCATGGAATAACAGTTTCTACCTTTTTTTTTTTTTTTATTATTACATTTTCACCCCATACAAGGCACATTGCCACTTTGGTGTAGGGGGCTACTAACAGGGGCAACAACTACTGGGGTACTATGTAGGGATTTGGGCAGCAAGATGTTGGTTCACGTTGCACTTGAACTTCTGCACGTCAGTACAGTTGGGGAAGAAGGGACCTGGAATGGAATTCCAGAGTCTAGCGGTTCTAGGGAAGAAACTACTGGAGTAGAAAGATCTTTTACATCTAGGGATCTCTACAGTGTGGGGTTGGGATTTTCCAGCCTGTCGGGTCTGTCGAGGGTGTTCACGTCGTGGGGGCACAAGTGCTTGCAGTTTGTCAGAGCATTCACCATTATAATACTTGTAGAACAGGCAGAGGGATGCAACGTTTCGTCGATGGGACAGAGGCTGAAGCCCAGATGCCAGTCCAGGGCCTATCAGATTTGCGACTCTTCCTCAGACGTCAGTCTCGTTAAGAGCAAGAAAGCTTCAGCTTGATTGTCACTCAGATATTTGTTTTCAAATTATGGCCGCACATCAGTTTGCGTTTTATGTTGTTGCAACCAAATAGCAACAAAAAATAAGATGCGAGAAGTAAAACTTAGAATGTAAAAATGTATTTTCACAGTGAAATACCAAGTTTCAATTTGCCTCATTCATACTCAAATTGTTGACGTTGTGAATACGTGCAATATCATTTGGATTCTTCCACAACTGTTCTCATCTCGAGTGTTATTTTCACAAGATTTCGGTCAATGTAACTTTCAACATTCTTTAAGCTTATCTCAAACTCAACAAATTTCAAAATACAATTGCAAATTACTTAGGACTTCAACCCAGTCATGACTGACAGAGCAAGAGCATGCTACTCCTGTGGATCAAATAAAGGATCCCATTCAAAATTTCATGCAGATTCTGGTCGGAAAGATTCCCGAGTTCGACAAGATACATCTAAAAATGGTCGGAGATGGCATGGAGCGAAATTTTGTGAAAATGTCATTCAAGATGAGAAGAGTGGTCCAAAGAATCAAAATAATATGAACAATAAATCCTCATCTCAAAAATTCAGAAAAAAATAAAGTTGGATTAATGTAAGAGTTATCCTCCCCCTGAGATATTTTTTTTTTTTTTCTGGAAATTCGTCTCATCAGGGCTCAAGATACTTCTCCCCTTTTAGGTTACGAAACCTGAGAGGTCTCCATAAAGTGAACGCAGCCCAAAAGTTAGGATCAGTTTGCAAGCTAAGGATTATGTAAAAAAAAATAAAAATTTCATGGGGGAGTGATTGCAAAGAAACATTGACCACATTTACATTTTTTTCGAAAAGATGAAGCGATTGCTTTTTCATGTTTAAATAGAGTTTGTATATATAGACGTGGTGCAATATGGAAACGGGGGGGGGGGGGGTTATCACCAAGCATACTATACAGAGGCCAAATGATGGGCAGTACATAAAGTTTGTAAACCTTCAATAAACATGAAAGAGCAGCCACAAGCATGATGTAAGAATCCAACCCAAGGGGGAGGGGTGTTGTCCATGTTGAAATGCAGTAGACATTAGATGTGCCATCAATGATTTCACATACACCACTGTGTATTGCAAATGCAACATGTATTTCGACTTCATAACAGTATTATCAAAGACATTAGAGAAAGAAAAACAAGCAGCAGTAACAGTAGTTATGATAATAATAATAACAGCAGTCTACATGAAATAACAATCTGATGTCTATTTCTTTCCTTCTGGAAGAAGGGGTGGGGGGTAGGAACAGTAAGGACTGATCTCATGTCTGACCTGACCTGACCAGCACAAAGACAAAATGATTCCTGGTTTAAACTTATGCATACCTAAAATCTTTCATCAAAATGAAAAAAAGAGTATGAAATGTGGTTTAACAGTAAAATAATGAGTAGAAAATGATATATGAAGGACTTAAAACAAACGAATAGACTGTGTGGGTGGACGGGGTGGGATAATAAAATGATGAGGAATGATGAATGTATATAAATGTAAATTTTCAGGAGGACCAAAATTTTTGAAACAAATGTAGTACAGAAGAGAGGGGAGCTAGATGACAATTTAAAAAACCCTTCTCCCCACACAAAAAAAAAAAAAAAAATGTTTCTTTTTAATTTTATGCATTTTTTTTTTTTTATGTCTAGTTTTTAGTAAAAAAATTTATTATTGCTCATTACGCCTATTTAAAGCATCGACCACCACACCCATAATGAAGTGACCTTAAATTAAATTTCCAAACAAGATGTTGGTATTCGACCCCACCTCCATCTCACCGTATTTATGGCTAGTGTTGGAGTTAAAATGAAGGGCAGGTTTTAATCCTCTTAGTCAAATTATATAGTTTTCTAATTACATCCATATAAAATTATTTTAAATCTAGAATTATCCTCTTTATATCGCCGTTTTAGATCTGCTCATCCACTGGCATGCAAAGTAATGAATGTTACGTATATTTAAATTATAAAGATATTACCACCATCAGAAATTTAGCAATTTTATTAAGCCTCCATTAAATCATGCCCACCTTTATCCCATTTTTTTTTTTTGAAGACTTTGTCGATTCAATATGATATATGCTTACAAAAAGAAAAAAAAAAAACATTTTTAAGCTTCTCACATTCAAATCCAAAGGAGGTTTTATCAATTATTTTGACATTTATTTTTAGCAAAAAAATAATTGCCTGAAGAATGTATATTCCATCGTGTCATTATGTGAAAGCGGTTTAATAACAGATTGAGTTTCATGAAATAAATTCTTCCGGAAGTGAGAGAAAACAATTTCATGTTTAAACGATGCAAAAACAGAGAATTTGAAAGTGAAAATTTCTCCAGTTCTGATACGAAAATTGAAACCATTCACTTTTCAAACAGTTTCTTCAACTCGACAAATTCACTACAAAATTAGATCATGTAAAAAAAAAAAAAAAAAATCCTGCTACAAACCAGCAAATCGAGGCAAATTGTAAAAAGATAAGATTATTAATGAAGTTGGCAGGAAATGTCATTGATAATAATTATATGAGAGAGAAATGCTTGCGGTAACGAACATTTAATTTTTTAATAAAGATTTCTAGACATGAAAAAGAGAAAAAAAAAAAAAAAAAAGAATTTAGCAACATTCACGCGTCTCTAAAATTTCTAACAGTTTTAGATACACATCTATTAAGAAGCATTTTCGTGTCGGTCACAAGCGCGGATTTTGAAATGATGCTTTTTCAGTATAATGGA
Source organism: Euprymna scolopes (assembly GCF_053919585.1). Lineage (NCBI taxonomy): Eukaryota > Metazoa > Mollusca > Cephalopoda > Sepiida > Sepiolidae > Euprymna > Euprymna scolopes. The sequence continues at coordinate 310,037 of NC_136527.1, forward strand.
ATTTCAAATAAATGCATCTTAGATCAAAAAAAGAAACAATTATGTACTTGCATGTCATGTCAAAATTAATAAAAATTCCAAAAGAATACGAAAAAATTTGCTAGAATGATTTTTATTTAAAAAAAAAAAAAAAAAAAAAAAAAAATTAATCTATTTTCTCTTTTGAAATGCCGGATTACAATTATTTTGTCAAAATTATAGACTGCAGTTGCCTCTCCTGAATTTTAAGGACTCTTCAATATTATGCATGCATGCAAACCCTGTTATTTTAACAGCTCTCAAAATTGTAAACCCATGGTAATCTCGGGAAGAAAGTAAAGACGGTAGTTTCATGTTGCTTTCCATCTTGATTGGGGGGGGGGGGGGGGTCCTCCCTTTTGAGTTAAGCGCACTCCCAGATACCAACCTAAAAATTTCTACAACTCGGCCCAGTACATACATCGTTTAGCCTTCCCAAATAGTCACCCATCAAGTGATCTGTCGAGAACCACTGTGACATATTTTACCATTAACAACTACGATAAAACTATAATTTGATAAATTATATTTTTACTTGTAATTATTTCTCTGCTCAATCAGTGTCATTTTCCACAACTTTACTAATTTTGACATGTGACACATAAGTATGCAATTGTGTTTTTACATTTGAAATCAAATTATACTGCACAAGCACCGACATATCATTCACATCGCCAAATGTGCAGAGACTGAAGATTGCTTTTTTATATATAAGAGAAACAATGAAGTTGAATATGAAAAAAATTTTGTAAGTTTTTTTTTTTTTTTTTTTTAGTTAAAAATGAAAAGAAATGAAAAATGAAGGATGAACAATGAGTTTGTTTATGAGAGAATAGAAAAGTTCTTTTGTAGGTGGATGAATGGTAGGGGTGGGGTGGGGGAGTCATCACTAAACTGGGGAGGCTTCCCCACCCCCAGAAAACTAACATCTACTACAAACCAACAGCAATAATTAAAAGCAATAATAAAATGGACACAGAAAAAGAGATCAAAAGTGAATAGACACAAGAAAAAAAGTGGGGAGGGAGGGGATTTAAAAAAAAAAAAAAAGACTCGGGTCACTTGAATCCTCATTTTTTAAATTCTAAATCATATTCAAATGATAATGAGTTTGCATTGGGAACGTTATTGGAGAAGTCAATAAATATCCCAGGCTCATCCAAGTGACCCTACCTGGGTGTATCATAACTGATTCGCCTCCACAAAGTCAACAGTTATACAAAACTCCTTCATGAAAAATGCATGTTGCATCAATTCTGAGAGGTTGTTTCGGATTTTTTTTTTTTTTTTGTACAAATTTCTTTTTAACTGACTTCATAAACAGATCAATATAAAATATATTTTTTTAATTAAAAATATATTCTCAGTCTTTTCACCTGAGTATTTCAACAGCTTTTCATATCAAAAGCCTTAAGCCAGGTTTACTCTAAACAAAAGAATTTGTGTTCCTGGTTATGCCATTTAGCTAATGTACTTTTCTCTAACAAGATGAAAAAGATATAGTCGGGCAGGTTATATCAATCTTTCACTTAGTGATACAAGCACCAAGTGAAAGATTGTTTCAGCAATCTACCGCACTAATAGCAAGGATATCTCTGGCATGACTGTTGGACAAGTCATTGTATTTTGTCTTTAATTCCTAATCATTTTCAGTTAACTCTCCTGAAATTCAACACCCCCACCCCACAGAAAACAGGGGTTGGGTAGGTGATGAAAGAAAAGATTTCTAGCCGTTCTTTTATGAAAGGGGAAATTGTTGACTGTAGCAGTGGCACTGATGCGCGGCAACAGAATGATGAAAGTTTAGGGGTCAAAAAAATGACCAGATCCTCAAGGAAGAGGAAAAAGATGGGACAGGATTAGGGGATGGGGAAAGAAAAGAGAAAAAATATAGAAAAAGTGTAGATCTTCTGCCATCAGCAGCAGCAACTGTCTGTCGACTCAGTTTTAATTAGAATAGAGAAGTGTTAATACTCACAGCATGACCATTCGGTTTCTGAAATAAAGTGACAATGGGTGTTGGTGATTCAAAATGGTTTATGTAAAAGATGTTTTTTTTTTCTTTTTTTTTTTTTTCTAAAGTGGGGAACATTTATATTTTAAAATGGAAAGCCATCCAACAGATCCTGAAAGGTGATCCGGGAAAGAAGAGAAATTAAAAAAAATATATATATATAGAAAGGCAAAGAAATAGATGTTATCAAAAATTGTATATAAAAAGTTTTTTAAACAGAGTGTATGTGAAATCATGATGCTTTTCAACGGGATCGACTCAAAAACTAAAAAGGAAAACCTTAATATTTAAACTACAAAGATGCATTATTGATGCAAAATATAATGCATGTTTTACGAATCATTTCAACATCACACAGCAAAGGAATAAATGGAGAAGGTTACAAAAAACATTAAAAGATTGGAAGGAATAAAGATAGCTTACATTCAAACAGCTAAAAAAATAGCAACCATTAAATTCAAACAGTTAAAAACAAAGGAAGGAAGGAAGGAAAGAAAGCATCCAAAGAAAAAAAAAAGAAAAATGTAAAGAATTTTTGCACACGTTTTTGCAAAAAAAAAAAAAAAAAAAAAAAAAAAAAAAAAAATGTCTAAAAGATGAGAACCCACTTTCACCATTTTCTTCCTTGAAAAGTTCTTCTGTTCCGAACTTCAAGATGTCGTCAAGTTCTTGTTTGGACATGGTTCCCCCCTTGTTGCCAAGTCCTGGGCGTACGACTAAATGTGTCAACATCATCTTCTTTTTGGCCACCTGGGTGATACGCTCTTCAACCGAAGCTCTCGTCACAAAGCGATAAATCATCACTTTGTTAGCTTGGCCGATACGATGAGCTCGACTGAATGCCTACAAAAGAGAGCCGCAGATTCTTCCATCAGTTATTAAAATTGGTTGCGCTAGGGCACACAAACACAAAAAAAAAAAAATGGTGATTTTGTAAATTGATGTTTTACAACACATTTCAGGTGAAAACATTACATACATGTCATATCGAAATTAGTATAACTTTTTGAAATTACAAAAAGTGACCTAGCAAATGTGCTAGATGTATTTTTAACAAAAAATCAGCCACAATTACTTGTTTAAAAATGGTAGACCCTTCATTTAAGTCAAGGGAGATAAGTCAGTTTGTAATATTGAATTGGTCGCACAACTCTTTCATGTTAAACATACGAGATAACTCGATTAATTCTATTTTTACTTGTAATTATTTGTACTGAATCATTTTTTTTATATAATTTTTTAAATTTATATTAATTTTGACATGATAGAGAAGTACATAATGTTTCACCTAAAATGCATTGATTTAGAAGATTGCCAATCTACAGAAGCACCAAAAACACAATGGATTACTTGCGCAACCCTGCAACTAGCAACATTTGCATCAAAATAGAGAAATTACAAACATCAGGAATGCTTGAAAAAAAATCGCAAAAAAGCGCTGCAATTAAGATGAAATTCCCCGACATGACCTCCCGATGAAATTTAATAACAAAAATTTGAACCCTCTTCATTCTTTTTTCTAGTAGTCAATGCTACAATTCAACAGTTGCTTTGTTTGTTATTAGAGGAAACAGAAAGAGAAAATCAAAAGAAAAACAGTTTTCTCACCTGAATGTCATTGTGAGGGTTCCAGTCGGAATCATAAATGATAACTGTGTCAGCTGTAGCCAAATTGATACCTAGACCCCCAGCACGTGTGGACAATAGGAAACAGAACTGAGGGGCAGCAGGTGCTGAGAAAAAAACAAAAAAAAACTCCATCACAAATCGAATACAAGAATTTTCATTAACTTAATTAGTTTTTGTTACATTTTTGAGCCAATTTTTTAAATTTAATTTTAAATTTAATTTTAAATACTTGATAAATTTTTAGCATGAGTCCATACAATGAAAAGTAAAATTAAAAAAGATTTTCCTCAAAATATATATTTTATAACACAATCACACAAATTAGATCACCATGTAGTAGCTTGACTTTTCAAATAAGATTTACTATATATATATAGATATATATATATATATATATAGTAATTTATAAAATATATGTCGATTAAGCTACACTGAATATTGCGCGTTTCATCCACTGTAGGATTCTTCAGGCCTATGCGCATAAGCCTAAAGTATCCTAGAGTGGATGAAACGCGGAATATTCAGTGTAGCTTAATTGACATATATATTTTATAAATTACTAACTAGCTCTACCTACGTATTGAGCACTTTTGAAGTAAATACTTAAAGTTTACGCATAAATTTATACTTTTGTATATTAATTTTATGTGAGTAAATGAAGTAGTTTATATATATATATATATATATATATAAGATTGATATGTAGTTTGCTTGAAGCATTGTGTGGGACAGGTATGTAGTAGAGATTTAGAAGGCTGTCACAAGACATTTTACCAATACAACTGAATAAATATGTTTATATAAAATATATGTATGCACTTATTGATTTGTAAATCGCCACTTGTTCTAGTCTTCTCTTACCAACAACGACTATATTTCATTCCTCGCATTGTGACAGCCTTCTAAATATACACGTTTTATTTTTTATTACTGTATCTTTCTGTTAAGTTACATTATTGTTTCAGCTACTTGGCCGTTTTTTGGACCATCTGTAGCATCCTCAGACTTTTACAGAAATGTTCGCTATTTTATGTATTTATTTATATATATATTGTTAGAGAATGGAGAGAGAGAGAGATGTGTGAGCTATCGTGTAGACACGCTGACCGGAAGTCAAGATCAGCTGATTTGATTGCTTGTGAGTCATGTGTTCAGGTTAGCTAAATCGAGGAGATTTGATTTGGACTTAGAACCGAATGGACGGCTTCGCCGTTGTCTCCTCCCCTTCGCTTGGGGTGGGGAACGAATGCTGACGTGGTAGAAATAAGACCTAGAAGATAAAAACAACACAGGCCAAATTCACTTTCCACCTTCTGCAAGACATCTGGGAAAGTGAAATAAACTATAGAACCAATTTCTTGTCTTGGTGTGAAATAAATCTTCGTCCCAAAAACAGGTATCAAGTCTCCCTCCCAGACGAGATTTTCCAGATGGACCAACAAAATGGCAGAAGGTATGTTCAAATGACATGTCACACACATATTCACACTTAACAGCTTATGAACATATGTAATAGAAAGACCACTAGACGAACACACACCAACGACATTAACTCTGGTAAGATAATTAAACACTCAATATTTTATAAATAGACACGTTTTAATATATAATCTCCATTCCAATTTCAACCAATATACAACAAACGTCCATTTTATGATACGACAACGTAACAATATTTTTTTGCTAGACGGCCAAAAAAACGGCTAAGTAGCTGAAACAATAATGCAACTTAACAGAAAGATACGGTAATAAAAAATAAAACGTATATATATATATATATAAAAATATATATATATATATATATATATATATATAAAAATATATATATATATATATATAAATATAAATATATAAATAAATATAAATAAATATAAATATATATAAATATATAAATATATATATATATATAAATAAATATATATAAATATATATAAATATATAAATATATATATATATATAAATAAATATATATAAATAAATATATATAAATAAATATATATAAATAAATATATATAAATAAATAAATATATATAAATAAATATATAAATATAAATAAATATATATAAATAAATATATCATTTTTTTGTTTCCTTTCTCAACCCTGACATCTTCCCATTTCTTGTATTGTGATAACCTAATTATCTTTTTCATTTGATTTTGTATAAAAAAATATTACTACTGCTGCTATAACAATAAAATAATATTTTCTGACTTAAACTTTCGGTAAAATTAAAATCTATAGATCACCTCTCCTACAAGTGTTTTTACGCTTGAAAATATGCACATTTAACATGTTTTTACGCTTGAAAATATGCACATTTAACATGTTTTTGCGGTAATCGCGACAAAATCATTTCATAGTTAAATATTTATAAAGAACTGTATTAGTAATTGTACAGAAATCTGAGAAAATATTAGAATTGCCTCATCACTAATATTCGTTGTTGTAAATATGTAATATTTGTGTGACAAACACCAAGTCTGAATGCCACACGATATTAAGGGACAATTTTCATAAAAAGGAACTGATTTTTAATTTCTTTGAATTTTCTATCTATAAACATTTAATATCTTTACCAATATGATCGAAATAACCAAACAATTAGTGTTGAGAGAGGTCTTTAATATTTCAATTTTAAACGAAGATGTTAAAATGGAAAATCAAGAAATCTTACCATTGAATCTGTCAATTGCGTCTTGTCGCATGGACCCTGTAATGCCACCGTCAATTCTTTCATATTTGTAACCTTCAAACTCCAAGAAATCTTCTAAAATATCCAACATTTTTGTCATCTGTAAAAGAAAAAGTTCATTTTTGCGTGGTTTTAAAATTGTTCGACTTTGTCGATCCTTAAACGCTAATCAGTCCAATTTTTGTTTTTTTAATATTGTTATGGCTTTCAGCAGTATAATGTCTACAAATATTGTTATGGCTTTCAGCAGTATAATGTCTACAAATATTGTTATGGCTTTCAGCAGTATAATGTCTACAAATATTGTTATGGCTTTCAGCAGTATAATGTCTACAAATATATATTGTTATTTGGTGCTTGTCTACATTTTTTAGAAAAATCTTTATAATGTACATACCTTTCACCACATAAAGATGTTATATTCCAAAAATCACAAACCAATCAAGTAGTTTTTTTTGTATTTTTTTTTAAAGAAAATTAAACAACACCCCCCCCCCACTAATGTAAACACAGGATTTGGAGGGGAGGGGGCAACATGTGAGGGCTCATTTTGCGTTAAATTGTGTTTATAAACATTATTTTTGTTTTCAACGCCCCTGAAAGCCTATAAAAGTGCCCTTGTTGATCCTACATTTCCGATCATTTGTAAGTAAGATGGCGCATTAATCCTTCGATAAAATGTGTCATAAAATTTGATTTTCTTAAACTATTTGATCGATTAACGTGATTTTTGGAATATGACATCTTCGTGTGGTAATATGTACATATATCAAAGATTTTTCTTAGAAAAAAAAAAAAAAAATTTTATAGGCCCAAATGCAGACAAGCACCTGTTATTTTCCCTATGAAAGCTTGCTTGGATATAAAAGCAAATTTGTGTTAATGCATCATTGTGGCTTTTGTTATTTCGACACAAAATAAAATGCAACTAGAGGTCAGAGAGAAAGGAAAATAAAGCTCACCTGTGAGAAGATCAACACACGATGACCACCGTCTTTGAGTAGTCGCAGCATATTGTGTAATAAATCCAATTTCCCACAAGCCTTGATTAAACTGTTTCCTTCAAATGCACCATTCGGTAAACGGGGTGCTTCCTGCAGGAGGAAAAAAAAAAAAAAAAAAAAAAAATCAGTAAATATTTATTTGTTCTTAACACTAACTAGCAAAGAGTACCCGGCATTGCCCAGGTGGAGGATATTGGCACAAGGACGAAGCGATGTTAAGAATAGTTTCCACATGGTAAAAAGAAAGAGAGAGGTGTGTAATTAATTTTCTACACTAACCATTAGGCCAAAGAGGACAGTGAATTCAATGAGTTGATAATTAACTTTTGCCTGGGTGGAGGATATTGGCAGAAGGACAAAATAAAAATATGGAACTCCTGCTACACAATACTTTGTGAAATAATTACTTGAAGATGAGAATAATTGTTTGCAATAAATAAATGGATAAATAATACAAATCACTCATCTCAATAATGAATTCAAATTAAGTTTTTATATATCAATTATGATAAACTAATTCATCTTAGTTTGTAGGTTATATTAACATTAAAAAAACTTAATGAAACGCAGGAAAAAGAAAGCTGGTAATCGGGTTTGTACAGATTTTCAAGGTCCATTTTCAAGGCTTTTCTAAGTTGTCCAAGGCTTTCTACAAACACAATTCAAGTTTCCAAAACAAAGTTTCGTATAAGGAATAATGATATAATAAACCAATAAACTTAATCGACATCAGAAAAAATCATTTTAATTTATCTCTTTATTTCATCAAGTAGTTTTAAATGTCACAGTTATTTACACAAAGCTAACGCAGAACAAAACTGGTCAACTATTTACAACTTAAACTCACGACTACATTTTTGTAATCTTGTAATTATAAACGATTTTCAGTTCTTGTTTAGTTTGAACAATTTCTTAGAGCTTAGCCATTTTTTTTTTTTTTTTTCAGAAGTTGATTTTCTAAAGACATTTGACTTTGTCAACAGATTCCATTTCCAGAATTCTCTGCTTTCAGAATAAGGACATTTGCTGATGTCATAATGTCATTTTCTTAATCAGTTTTTCTATTTGCTCAAAGTTTGCCTTTCTCTTCAGTTTCTGTTCATCTGTGTCTCTATCCTTTGTTTTTCTAGGCACACGTCATACCTTTGGAGCATGAAACAATTAGGAGATTCGTTATTGAGACTTTTTTTTTTTTTTTTTACACAGTGATCACCACTTATCAAGGCCCGGAAACCACTCAGGGATAAGGGTTATTGCAAGTACATTACGTTAGTGTGGAGATTTGATGAAGTGTTTACTTAAGGGGGCGGTTCATTAGGAATTTGTTAACGGACTTGAACACATCCAAGTTGTAGTCAGGTGGGAAGCAGGCAGACGGAACAGACTTCCACAGGTGTGCACTTCTAAGAAAGAAGCTTTGTTCATGGAATCCGCGTTTTGATTTAAGCACAGATATAGAGTGAGGGAAATTTTTCACAGTGGATTCAGCTAGACAGGTGTTTTTCGTGAAAGATTGGCGAGGGGGGACCAGAGATTGGAGTTAAGATGAGCACCTGCCATAGAAATAACGATAAAACAAGGATATGCTCGCAACGTCTCTTCTGTGGGAGAGAGGTTGCAGGGTAGAGAAAAGGGCATCACCCACTAAGCCACGAAATCTATTTTGTACTCTGTCAAGACAGGAAAGGCTGTTTTTAGCAGCTCCTGCCCAGATATGGCAACAGTATTCCATCCTTGGACGTACTTGGCTTTTATATAGATAGAGAATTGCATCAGTAGTGAGATATCTTCTGGAGCGGTAGAAGGATCCCACCATCTTTCCAGCGACCTTGGCAACAGACTTGATGCACATGTTCCATTTCAGATCAGGAGTAAAGGTCAAACCCAGAAGCTTGTCAAAACACGGGGCCTCACCCAGACGAGAGCCATCCATCACAATTGATGCCAGATGGGGATCAGAGCGTTGATGATGTAAGGATAGGAGTTTGGTTTTGGATGCATTAAAGGTAACCAGCCACATCTTCCCCCACTGAACCACACGCTCGAGATCAGAGGAGAGAGAATCAGAGAGAACTTTGTCATTTACAGCCTTTGATGTGTGCCGTAGATGGTCGTGTAATCAGCCTAGATGTCAACGAATGATTTAAGTATGTGTTTAGGGAGGTCATTGATGTAGATCAGGAAGAGAGTTGGGCCCAGGATTGACCCCTAAGGGACTCCAGCATTTATATTGCAGGCCTCCGATTTTTGTCCATCTACCACTACTCTTATGAGCCTATCGAAGAGAAATGATTTAATGATTGAGAAAACATTTCCAGTTATACCGTAGCTGGAAATCTTGTGAAGTAGGCCCTTATGCTATACCTTGTCGAAGGCCTTTGATATGTCAAGAGCAATTGCCCTAGAAAGGAAGCCTTGATACAACTCCTCCAGCTGCCTTAACCTGGTTACAGATGATCCTCTGTGCCAATACAGTTTCAGTCTTCATTTTCTCCACCTCTATTTCTTTGTTCCCAGAAAATCATCTCTCGATACTAGCCTGACCATGAGAGAGCACCAGAACAGTCTCCACAACTTTAAGCAACTTGCTGTAACAAAGATCAGCCAAGTAAGTTGTGAAAAGTGCATCATTTTCATACAAATATGTTGGGGCTTTTTTTTTTTTTTTCTCTCCACCACCCGCAAACTTATTGCATTCTCAGGGAACATTGACCGGAATACATTTCCAACATGTTCAGTTGATCGATACGATGTGTGGTCACTTAGTTTCCAATGTCCACAAAATCTCTGCTCTGCTTGAAGCATGTCATTCTTGGAAATGAAATCCAAAAGAGTTTGGTTTGTGGCGGGGCTGAAATTTCACAAAGACATTGTAGGTAGATCACATAGCATTAAATAAAACAAACATTGGTGCTGGCAAACTTTCAGAACCTCATACCAGAACTGGAGACACGAAAACAGCCATGTGCGCAGCTGGATAGTACACACTAGATAAAGCAAATTGGCAATTTTTTTCTCTTTCAGAGATTAATAAACGCTTTTAAGACTTTATTTCACGTGAATTGATCACTACATTTATGTGCTATCTTTCTAGGAAGATGCTGCAATTGTTTCAGTCAGATCAAAAATTGCAACATTGTCTGACTTGAATTCTTCTAGAGTAAGGGATGAGATTCTGATACTCTAAGGCGACATTCAGTATTATGGAACATCTATATATATAAAAGCGAAAATGTATGTATGTATGTATGTATGTATGTGTGTTCGCTTTTTCTGTATGTCAACAAAAGGCTTTTTTCAGAGAAGTGGTCGGTCGCCTTACAACTTTTTAAATCACATATAAATCGTAATATCTCACAGTTAACAACGAAGCTCGCCTGTCTATTTAATTTGCTCGATTTCAGGAAGATAAATATTCAACATTTGTCGCTCGCCGCATGTGGGTTAGTCTTTTTCCTATAACATCTTGGGGGGGGGGAGCATTCAGCAGTAAATGAATACTATCCCGCAGTCAAACTTGACCTCATTAACTCATTAAAACGAGCACCTGCCAAATCGAACTAATTAAATAAATTCAAATGTGTTTCCGTTAGCATCTCGCGGTGGGGCAATGGTTAACGTCGCACGTTTTTTTTTTTCACACTTTAATTTACAACTTTGCCTCAAAGCTTCGGATTCGATCCTCATACTTACTTTTTTTTTTTTTTTTTAACCCCTCCCACCCCCGGAGTTTCCACACACACACACACACAAACCTCCAAAACACCCGGGCAACGCCGGGTACCCCTCACTATTATCCATAGAAGAGCCAAACATCAGTAAACGTGCTACCTTCTTCACTGCATTCTTTTGGTGTACTTATTTATGGCAATCAGCCCCCCCCCCCCGGAAATCATCAAGTACAAATACCGCTCCACCATGACTGACGAACATCTCCAAGTTTGCTTGAGGCTGGCTATTAGCAGCTACTGTGCAGACAATGCATTCTTGACTGATTCCATCTAAAGCAAGTCATCAGAGTAATGGCAAAAAATGTGCAGAGTTGCACTGTGCAATTGATGCAGTAATGCAACGTACAAACGCATATACTGTACAAGTAATTTACAACATTACAATATATTTATAAACTAGCAGGACCCATTAACCGGCGTTGCCCGGTGGAAGCATGGAAGCATGCCCCACCCTTGTAAAGAGTTTAAGTACGGCTGTTGTTAATATTGCCCAACTCCCAACCCAACCTCCTTATGTTAAGAACGGCTTTTGTAATAGACAATGTTTTTGCATTTTTAGTAGGTGGTAGGTCATTTTGGCTTAGTTAAGTCTTAAGTAGCTTGCATGCTAAAAATGTGTGTGAACACCTGATCCGTTCTATGAAAGTTAGCTCAAGCAAACTTTTCCCCCTTGAGCGGAAACGATTATGTGGTGAACTCATTTTGGCCTATGATTTCTGTTGAACTATACAACTTGTTTTATTTTCATCAAACAAACTGAATATCAATAAAATGATTTCTATTGAACTATACAACTTGCTTATTTTTTGTCAAATAAATTGAGTATCAATAAAATATGATCTTTTGAATTATACAAATTGTTTCATTTTGTCAAATTGAATATCGATAAAATGATTTCTATTGAACTGTACAACTTGTTCCATCTTTTGTCTAATAAATTGAATAGCAATAAAATGATTTCTATTGAACTGTACAACTTGTTCCATCTTTTGTCTAATAAATTGAATAGCAATAAAATGATTTCTATTGAACTGTACAACTTGTTCCATCTTTTGTCTAATAAATTGAATAGCAATAAAATATGATTTCTATTGAACTGTACAAATTGTTTGTGAGTATTAACAAAAACATAAATCATGCAATAAACGAGTCACGCTTAAAAACTGAAAGAGAAAATAGAGACTTACTGATGCGGCAATAGGAAAGAGATATGGATGGTTACAGCATTTCTTTAAATCCATCATAATGTTCAACAGAGAGACTTGATTACCTCCTTTCGAGTTGAGGGCCCCAAAATTGCGAGTAAGGATATATTTGTAATATTTCCTATAAGAAAGATTAAAAAAATTATTAAATCAGTGAATAACAGGCAAATTTATTGAGAAATTCAAGAGAAAGTTTTCATTTTTATGGTTTTTTTTTTTCATAAAATATTTTTTTTTTTAGAATTCCAAACTATTATACTACGCAGGTAGATTAAATAAATTACATTCGAAATTCCATGCAGACGCTCACCTCCAGTTGAATAAGATACACTCAAAGAAGGTCGCAGGTTACATTACCCGAAACATGAAAATACCACTCACAATAAGAACAGTAGTCTAAATAAACTAGATAGTTCTTAAAGAATTTATATTTTGTATATTTAAGATTTATTTGATCACGTTTAACAATCTCATTATATTTGATCACGTTTAACAATCTCATATTTGATCACGTTTAACAACCTCATTATATTTGATCACGTTTAACAACCTCATTATATTTGATCACGTTTAACAACCTCATTATATTTGATCACGTTTAACAACCTCATTATATTTGATCACGTTTAACAATCTCATTATATTTGATCACGTTTAACAACCTCATTATATTTGATCACGTTTAACAACCTCATTATATTTGATCACGTTTAACAACCTCATTATATTTGATCACGTTTAACAACCTCATTATATTTGATCACGTTTAACAACCTCATTATATTTGATCACGTTTAACAACCTCATTATATTTGATCACGTTTAACAACCTCATTATATTTGATCACGTTTAACAACCTCATTATATTTGATCACGTTTAACAACCTCATTATATTTGATCACGTTTAACAACCTCATTATATTTGATCACGTTTAACAACCTCATTATATTTGATCACGTTTAACAATCTCATTATATTTGATCACGTTTAACAATCTCATTATATTTGATCACGTTTAACAATCTCATTATATTTGATCACGTTTAACAACCTCATTATATTTGATCACGTTTAACAACCTCATTATATTTGATCACGTTTAACAACCTCATTATATTTGATCACGTTTAACAACCTCATTATATTTGATCACGTTTAACAACCTCATTATATTTGATCACGTTTAACAACCTCATATTTGATCACGTTTAACAACCTCATTATATTTGATCACGTTTAACAACCTCATTATATTTGATCACGTTTAACAACCTCATTATATTTGATCACGTTTAACAATCTCATTATATTTGATCACGTTTAACAACATCATTATATTTGATCACGTTTAACAACCTCATTATATTTGATCACGTTTAACAATCTCATATTTGATCACGTTTAACAACCTCATATTTGATCACGTTTAACAACCTCATTATATTTGATCACGTTTAACAATCTCATTATATTTGATCACGTTTAACAATCTCATTATATTTGATCACGTTTAACAATCTCATTATATTTGATCACGTTTAACAACCTCATTATATTTGATCACGTTTAACAACCTCATTATATTTGATCACGTTTAACAATCTCATTATATTTGATCACGTTTAACAATCTCATTATATTTGATCACGTTTAACAATCTCATTATATTTGATCACGTTTAACAATCTCATTATATTTGATCACGTTTAACAACCTCATTATATTTGATCACGTTTAACAATCTCATTATATTTGATCACGTTTAACAATCTCATTATATTTGATCACGTTTAACAATCTCATATTTGATCACGTTTAACAATCTCATATTTGATCACGTTTAACAATCTCATATTTGATCACGTTTAACAATCTCATATTTGATCACGTTTAACAATCTCATATTTGATCATGTTTAATAATTTAAATATCAAATTCTTCAATGATTCAATTTAATAAACTTAATTTTTGTTGTTTTAAAATGCCTGAATCTTAATTTAACCTAGGATATTTTTCCAAGTTGGTTCAATAAAATAAAATAAAAAAAAGCTCCGATAATCATATATCTTTATTTTTTTCTGAAAGAACAGTGATGGTGTAAGCTGATCTTATTCTAAGAATAAATGGATTTACCTTGACACAATACAGTTACATCAAAGCCCAACAGCAGCTTTGGCCACAGAATCATGATGTACACTTTCCAACATATTTGTTAAATATTGTGTTTATTTTGATTATTACCGACTTGCAAGGCCACAGCAATAAAGTTTCATTGACAAAAAAAGATTGATATTAATGAGAAATCATTTTGGCTCATTCAACCAATTTAGACTTCCCTCTCTATCCCGAAAATATCTTTGCAGATAAGAACAAATTCGAAAGATGATGCAAACCATATCAAAATATTTAGGATGATACAGATCCACAAAGAATCGTGAACTCACCATATGTATGGAACACAAAAATAAAAATAAAAAGTTGTCAGACTTACTTTTGCATGGCGCTGAGTTCTACACGTACAATGAACTCGCTCTTGGCTGGGATTCCTTTAAGTACGTCCGCTTTCAGCCGTCGCAACAAATGCGGACCAAGCAAATCATGGAGCTTCTTCACTTGGTCTTCCTTAGACAAATCAGCAAATTCATCTAAAAATCCTTGGAGGTCACTAAACGAAAGAATTAACACAATGTCGACAATGCATAAAAAGTTTTGTAAAAGATCCAAAAAAGCAAAAAGGTAGACGGAAAACAGGGACACAAAAAAAGAAAAGAGGCACAAAAAAGAGAAGGGGGGACAAAAAAAAGAGAAGGGGGGGGACAAAAAAAAGAGAAGGGGGGGGGGACAAAAAAAAGAGAAGGGGGGGGACAAAAAAAAGAGAAGGGGGGGGACAAAAAAAAGAGAAGGGGGGGGACAAAAAAAAGAGAAGGGGGGGACAAAAAAAAGAGAAGGGGGGGACAAAAAAAAGAGAAGGGGGGACAAAAAAAGAGAAGGGGGGACAAAAAAAGAGAAGGGGGGACAAAAAAAAGAGAAGGGGGGGACAAAAAAAAGAGAAGGGGGGACAAAAAAAAGAGAAGGGGGGACAAAAAAAAGAGAAGGGGGGACAAAAAAAAGAGAAGGGGGACAAAAAAAAGAGAAGGGGGACAAAAAAAAGAGAAGGGGGACAAAAAAAAGAGAAGGGAGACAAAAAAAAGAGAAGGGGGACAAAAAAAAGAGAAGGGGGACAAAAAAAAGAGAAGGGGGACAAAAAAAAGAGAAGGGGGACAAAAAAAAAAGGGAGACAAAAAAAAGAGAAGGGGGACAAAAAAAAAGAGAAGGGGGACAAAAAAAAGAGAAGGGGGACAAAAAAAAAGAGAAGGGGGACAAAAAAAAGAGAAGGGGGACAAAAAAAAGAGAAGGGGGACAAAAAAAAGAGAAGGGAGACAAAAAAAAGAAGGGGGACAAAAAAAAGAGAAGGGGGACAAAAAAAAGAGAAGGGGGACAAAAAAAAGAGAAGGGGAACAAAAAAGAGAAGGGAGACAAAAAAGAGAAGGGGGACAAAAAAGAGAAGGGGGACAAAAAAGAGAAGGGGGACAAAAAAGAGAAGGGGGACAAAAAAGAGAAGGGGGACAAAAAAGAGAAGGGGGACAAAAAAGAGAAGGGGGACAAAAAAGAGAAGGGGGACAAAAAAGAGAAGGGAGACAAAAAAGAGAAGGGAGACAAAAAAGAGAAGGGAGACAAAAAAGAGAAGGGGGACAAAAAAGAGAAGGGGGACAAAAAAGAGAAGGGAGACAAAAAAGAGAAGGGAGATAATAAAGAGAAGGGAGACAATAAAGAGAAGGGGGACAAAAAAGAAGGGAGACAAAAAAGAGAACAGTAGACAAACTCAATAAAAAAAAATTTAAAAAAGGGGAAAAAAAATAATGAAGACAATGGGGTGGAATGAAAAAACTCACTTGAAATTTTCGGGACTCATAAAGTTAAGCAAATGGAAAAGTTCTTCCAGATTATTTTGCAACGGAGTTCCTGTTAGCAGAAGTTTGTAACCAATTTTGTAAGCGCTTAAAACACGGAAGAACTGAGGAAAGAAAGAAAAAGATTAGCATGAGAAAAATAAAACAAAAAGATTCAAAATATTTCAATCAAAAAGAAAAGTGCTAATTCACATGTAGATGCGAACGTTAAAAAAAGCCAATGATAAGAAGTTTACTTTCAGTTTACATTTAAATTCAATAAGCCAAGCATGCCGCCTCCCTCCACAAGTGAAAAATTTTATTTCACCATGACCAATGTTTGCGCAAAATTTTTAGAATATCCCAGGCGTTATTGAGAAAAGTGCGAACAAATGAATAATTTGGGGATAATTTTATCCCTATAATAGTCCCAGGGGGAAGGGGTGGAACCAGAGTTATCCAAGAAAATCCGTTCTAGCAAAGATTTACTTTCACCATAACTAATGTTTGTGTAAAATTTCAAAAATAATCGAATTATGGTTATTGTGAAAAGCATGAACAAATGACAGAGTGAATTACTATGTCCTGTCTCTCCTTTGTTGGGAGACGAATAATGGTGCTGGTAAAAATTTATCAAAAAAAAAGTTTGAAAAGTTCCGATTATTTATTAAAGTTTTGTAAACATGCACGCTACATTAAAAAATAAATCTTATATGCCTCGCCACCTGTTTAAATCAATCTCTTTATCAAAAAAAGAAAAAAGACCTTTGACGTAAAACCAAAACTCATTTTTATTATCTGCAGATGTCATGTGCATGTGTGAAGATCAACTGGTATAAACCCAGATCCATCCTTGTCATAATTATTTATGAGGTTCTTGAAACCTAATTGATCTGTATATTCTGTTTGTTGTAAATAAAAAGCCTATAATCAATAAAATAGAGGATTTGGTTTGGTTTAATAAACTTATGGATATTAAAAGAAGAGGGTGTAAAGCCAACTGCCTTTGAAAAAGAAACTATTCATTCATTGTGACATGTTTGTGACAGAATTCAAATCAAAACCATACATGACATGGTGACTCCTGCTCAAGCAACAACACGGAGTCATTTTCGTGCGACCAGTAGAAAAAAATGGAGAACGGGCGAACTCAGTGACTTCCTACAGTTTAGTTTTTATACTTGCAAACCTGGTCATTAATTTATTGGACGTGTTTCTGCACTAGCAAAACTGCCATTTCTTGTGAAGTTTTTAGATGTTTATGAAATCTCAAAAATTATTATTATTATTACAATTTTGGCAGCTTCCTTGGATTCCCAGGTGACTTGGAATCAAAAAAAGTTGGATCTATTTGGTTTCTGACAATCCTATTTTCTAATGCTGTTAATTAATATCAATAAAGAGCGAGAAGTTTTTTTTTCTTTTTCTTTTTTTACAAAAGGTCACCACTGGTAGCCACTCAAGGATAAGTTAATGAGTATGTTAGTCAATGAGACAATATCCTAGTAATCATTAATAGTTAAAATTTGGTTAATTGGATTACTTAAAGGGACGGCTCATCAAGAACTTGTTTATGTTGGCCTTGAAGACGATCATACTGTAGCCGGTTAATAATAATGACTACAATTTTCGAATAAAATTGCTAAAAATCTTTAAAAAAAAAAAAAAAAAAAAAAAAAAATGACTTTTTTTTTCTTTTACACAGTGATCACCACTTATCAAGGCCCAGAAGCCACTCAGGGATAAGGGTTATTGCAAGTACATTACGTTAGTGAGGAGATTTGCTGATATGTTTACTTAAGGGGGCGGTTCATTAGGAATTTGTTAACATTGGACTTGAAGACAACCAAGTTGTAGTCCGGAGGGAAGCAGGCAGACGGAACAGAGTTCCACAGGCGTGCAGTTCTAAGAAAGAAGCTTTGTTCATGGAATCTGCGTTTTGATTTAGGCACAGATATAGAGTGGGGGAAATTTTTCACAGTGGATTCAGCTAGACGGATGTTTTTCGTGAAAGATTGGCAGATTGGCAAGGGGGGACCAGAGATTGGAGTTCAGACGAGCATTTGCCATGGAAATAACGATAAAACAAGGATAGGCTCGCAACGTCTCTTCTGTGGGAGAGAGGTTGCAGGGTAGAGAAAATGGCATCACCCACTAAGCCACAAAGTCTATTTTGTACTCTGTCAAGACAGGAAAGGCTGTTTTTAGCAGCTCCTGCCCAGATATGGCAACAGTATTCCATCCTTGGACGTACTTGGCTTTTATATAGATAGAGAATTGCATCCGTAGTGAGATATCTTCTGAAGCGGTAGAAGGATCCCACCATCTTTCCAGCGACCTTGGCAACAGACTTGATGTACGTGTTCCATTTCAGATCAGGAGTAAAGGTCAAACCCAGAAGCTTGTCAAAACACGGGGCCTCACCCAGACGAGAGCCATCCATCACAATTGATGCCAGATGGGGATCAGAGCGTTGATGATGTAAGGATAGGAGTTTGGTTTTGGATGCATTAAAGGTAACCAGCCACATCTTCCCCCACTGAACCATGCGCTCGAGATCAGAGGAGAGAGAATCAGAGAGAACTTTGTCATTTACAGCCTTTGATGTGTTGCCGTAGATGGTTGTGTCATCAGCATAGATGTCAACGAATGATTTAAGTATGTGTTTAGGGAGGTCATTGATGTAGATCAGGAAGAGAGTTGGGCCCAGGATTGACCCCTAAGGGACTCCAGCATTTATATTGCAGGCCTCCGATTTTTGTTCATCTACCACTACTCTTATGAGCCTATCGGAGAGAAATGATTTAATGATTGAGAAAACATTTCCAGTTATACCGTAGCTGGAAATCTTGTGAAGTAGACCCTTATGCCATACCTTGTCGAAAGCCTTTGATATGTCGAGAGCAATTGCCCTAGAAAGGAAGCCTTTGTCAAGAGATTCACTAATCCTGTGGGATATAACTTTTGGACATCTTTGTTCTGTAACGAGTATGTATATTATAAAGGTTTTGCTGTATTGGTTTTTTTTTTTTAATTAAATTGAATTCAATAAAAGCAAAATTTTTCCTTTTTACATTGCAAAATAATACAATTCCTACAGGGTTCGTAAAGATTTTCAATGTCTATTTTCAAGGCCTTCTCTAGGCAAAATCATTGTTTTCAAAACAAACTTTGATATAGAAAACAATGATATAATAAACAAAAAAACTAAATTGACAAAACAATGCCTGACAAAATTTGTATTCCCTGGCCCACTTGTATTTGCCCAACCACGCACAATTAAATGATATTTTCCGCATTGCAAACAGGTCTATTCTGTGTTCGCTTTACTTTTGAATTACCATGAAACTACCCGATGTTATTACATGGAAAACATCAGATAGTTTTGTGATAAAGGGATGCAACTCTTGTATCCAAAATAATACAATGTAATTTCAGAACAACGTATTTTGATTATATTTTCAATATTTATAAAATATTTTAAAGATATTTTTATTAATACTTAAAATATTACTTAATAGCATTTATTTCGATTTTATTTTTAATATTTCGACAAATTTTTACTGGACATAGGATTTAATAGGATTTTCAAGACATTTTCCATATTTTTTCAAGGTAATAGAAATACAACCTTTTCAATATAAAATTCAAGAACTTTTCAAGCTCATGTGCACCCAGTTCTAAAAATCATACTAAATCTGTCACTGAATTCTGTGTTAAAAAAATAGATGTTGAATGATCTAACGTTCAATACTGGTGGATCAATCTCAACATATCATTACGGTGGTTGAGCAGGCGACTTACCTTGGATTGATTATTTTTCAACCTGTGAGCTTCGTCTACAACTAAGACTGCCCATTCAACAGATCCCAGCGTTGCCTGGTCAATACTGACCAATTCATACGATGTGAGTAGAACATGGAATTTCACATTGTAGCCTTGCTTCATCTTGCAAGCTTTGCTTCCACCTCGGATTGCTCCTTCATCAAACGAGAACTCGTGTTCCCTGAAAAGGAAGAGACACAAATCTATATATATATATATATATATATAAAAGCGAAAATGCGTGTATGTATGTATGTATGTATGTATGTATGTATGTGTGTCCGCTAAAAACTTTCGACAGACAGAACAAAAATTGACAAAATTGGTATCATATTGAAGCTCCATCCCTCGCCCGAAAAATTGGCCGAAACGTTCATTTTTTCACCCCGAAATCGACAATTTTCTACAGGGGGTGGGGGAACCATCCTCTCGTGACGATGACCGGTTCTACGCATGCGTCAGATGACGTCATGACCTGATTTAGTTTAAATAGTTGAAGACTAACTAAATTTCACGTACGTCATTTTAGCTCAGTTGGTTAGCACATTGGTTCATTATCTAGACGTTTTCGGTTCGAATCGTGGTGTGAGATGTCTTTTTTTCTTTTCGATTTTTTTAAATTTAAATATTGAAGTAGTGTTGTTTAAGCCATTTTTCACATAATGTTCGTTTTTCTGTTTTTTTTGGGGGGGGTTTTTTACTTCGCTTATTCTTAGGTTTTCATTACCCCCCCCCCCACCGACCACACACACCCAAAAACACCCGGGTACCCACCGATTTTTAAAATTTTAATATCGAAACAGGCTTATTTATGCCATTTTTCACCCACCCCCCACCCCCGGTTTTAATGTCCGTTGTTCTGTTTTCTTTTTTTCAATTTTTACATTTAACATCATTCGTTTGCCTTACATTAGTTTTTTTGTTTTTTTTTTTCAATGTTTCTCTCTATTTTTATACTTACATTTTAAGTATAAATAAAGTGAAACTAAATTGAAACGTTGCGTGTTCTCGACTTTCACGTCGGAACGTCCAGAAAGCAATCAGCTTTTGATTAATATGGAGTGGCTCCTTATATCAGACAATTGCTATTCAATTTGGACAATCCCCTTTTAATTGGGAACTGGTCCCCCCCCCCACCATAATCTTGGGGAAGCGAAAACTGCCCTGCATTGAAACAAAGTAAACAACCCCCAAAAAGCTGTCCCGCAGTAAATAAAATACTGCCACATCATCGTAACGCTCCTGCGATGACCTCATTAAGCGGCTACCTGTCAATCAACCCTCTTTCACTCACTTTATAACCCTTAACTTAACACGATGACCAATTTCTCTCACTCGTGGCCGAGATGGTTAAGTGGTTGGCTTTTGTTTCCACTTCCGCATCAAGACTACAGGGTTCAATCCTACCTTTCTACTAAAACTTTTTTTTTTTTACACACACACCTGCAAACACCCAGGCAACGCCGGGTAAACGCTAGTATCAGATAAAGGATTCAACAATGCCACTCCTAACCATCGATGATAAATTCACAATAATCTATAGAGAAAAACTTTTGTGGTCATTTAATGCAAAGTTTTGTCTAGTCTAAGTATGGACTAATCACGTTGACACCCTGGTTCTCGCTCGATCACCAGAGTTAAGCAACGTTGGGCATGGTCAGTACTAGATGGGTGACCGATTTGCAAATTCCAGGCACTGTAGGAGTTGCAAAAACCTTACATTGTCATTTCCCCTAACAGGGATATAAAAGCGACTGGGGACCAATTTCATACTGCCATGGAACTTCCTCCTTTGAAGGAAGCCGGTTATGTCTGCATAGGGTTAATGCCATTTTCATTTTTTTTTTTTCATAGTCTAAGTAAACTATCAAGAGACTTTGTGAATATTGGGAATATTAAAATGTGCTATAGGAAAAACGGCAGACCTGAACGAGAATCACCCGTCAATAATTCTTATAGTAGGTTTTAGGATGTAATATAATTTTTGAAGTTGGGGATGTTTATTCCGAAAGCCATTCTTAATATGGGGAGAGGTAAAAAAAAAAAAAAATAAATAAAATAAAAAATACCAACTGCAGAATACCTGTAAAATTTGAGGGAAGGGGGGGGGCTTATTAGGTTTGGTGCTAATTTTTTTAATCGCATTTCCAAGTTTAATTAACGTTTTGTTTTTTTTTTTATTTGATTATTACAGAATAAGCACAAAACACCTCCCTCCCCATGTTAAGAATGGCTTTTTAAATAACATTTCAGCACAGATCAATAAGTGCATAAGTACCTTAGGTTTAACAAACCATACATATTTGGATTCTTGTAACAAGTGTTCTCATCTTGAGTGTATTTTCAAAATATTTCGGTCGATATAACATCAAACCTTCTTCAGTTTGTATCTTGTCAAACCGAGGAATATGCATGGAATTTCAAACGAAACCGTTTATATAATCAACAGGATAGCATGTTGTCGTTCCCTCAGCTATGACTGGGTAGAAATTTTAATCCAACATGCTGTAGGATTGAACCTTCAACTTCCAGAAGTGTAACTTTACAACTAAATTTTACCAAGAGATTCGCGAGTTTGACAAGATACACTTGAAGGTCACAGGTTACATCGATTGAAACATTGTGCAAATAAAACTTAACAGTACAGGGTGGAATGATAAAATTGTCACTCTAGAAAAGACAACATGATTCCATTTAATGAAAATTTTTTTGTTGCAGACCATCTACTAATTGGCCAGTTGTGTACAAATCTCATAAGTGAAAAGACTGAAAGTCAACACTAAAGAGTACCTGGATATGCTGAAGAGTATGGTGATCCCCTAGTGCAATCAGGTGGCCGCTGGCAGATCCTGGGTGTGGCAGCAGGATTCAGTGCTGGCCCACGAGTCCAAAGAGACCCAGGGCTGGCTTCAGAAGGCATGCTACAACTTTGTACTCTTCTCTCACTGACCCCTCTCCTCCTCCGATCTAAACCCCTTGAACTACTTCGTTTGGTCACACAGAGAACATCACCCAAGTCAGCCTGATCGCCACCATCCGTCGAGTGTTGAACCTCCCGCTGGCACTTATGGAAAAAGCATGCTCCCAGTTCTGGACCTGTATCGAGGTGGTTATTGAGGCTGAAGGTGGCTACATTGAATAGATGTCAGCTCTACTACATAATTAAGTTACCTGAATTGATTTTTTTTCAATAGAAGTTTAAAAATAAAGCTGCAGTGCTGTTTTCTTTAGGGAAACGCTTATAGTTCCACCCTGAATATTGTACTCAATATTTTCTATTGTTCCACCCTGTATATAATATTTTAATCATATTTTATATGTATTGTGTTCTTACTTGCATTAGCATGGTTAAATTGAGGATCCATAATGTAATATTTTAGGAAATTTATCTTCGTCAGACGTTTTCAGCTTTCAAATGTGCATATTATGACATTTGTAAAATAATGAACAAATTCTGCAGGTTTCTCTTTAAAATTGTTATAAGTATCCAATTTGTGTTCGTACTTAAAAAATGAAAAAAATAAATAAATATTGGACAACTACTCACCTGATAACCGCACGGCTATCTTTGTCTCCTACATAAGTGACAACATACAACTCTGGAGCCCAGAATTCAAATTCTCTCTCCCAATTGATAATGGTCGAGAGTGGTGCACTAACAAGGAAAGGACCTCGAGAGTGACCCTAGGTGTAAAAAAAAAAAAAAAGAAAGCAAAAGCTTACATTAAATAGTAGATACATCGAAATACAATTTATTTTACTTTTTTTGTTTTTTAACAAGAAAAGGAACCATTAACTACTCTTTGGTGAACATATGGTGTTTTAATCTGGACCCTTGTAGCCATAAAACTAGGCAGGAGTAGCGAGGGTTAACATGTACAAGATTTAGAAGTTCACAATAAACTTCTAAAATTTCCACAAAACTGTTATCGCTTGCAGAGTTGAACTTAAGGAATGCTTACCAATATTTATGAAGTTGGAAAGCCTCTGTACATACATGACATGTTACGAAAGCATATATATATATATATATATATATATATTTCGTATTCCTGCCTGTTTGTTTGTTCACAATTTGATTAATATATACAAAAGATCCATTACTTTAATACTTCATTCATTCCTATATATAGTACGATTCGTGTAAAATAGACGATTGAGAGATGACGTCATTTGCATATCACATTAAGGAAAATCAATGTAACATAAAAACGTTTATTTCCGTTTACACAAATTCTATTTTGGTATTTTTGAAACCAGATTATTTACAGTTTGTTTTCGTTGCAATCTTTTTAGACTGAGGGAGCATAAAAAAAAAATTTGCTTAAACTGGAATATAGTCATAAAACGGTGCTCACTATATGGAGAAGAATAGCTTCTCTTTGTATCCCTTCTGCCGAGATATCTGGTGGAGAGTTTGTCACATACTTCTGCTTTTTTTTGGGGGGGGGGGTACATTTTCGTGTTTTTATGTGTTCTTTTATTTTTGAAATTTTTGTTGGAGTAACGATGGAGTTGACATATAATAATGAAAAACTTCATGTCGACCCTGGCAATGCTGGTTATCCATGCTAGTGTATATATATATATATATATATGCGCTACATATGCTACACAGAATTTTCTGTATTTTATTCCTATAAGACGTGTCATGTTTCATCTAGCTCTACTCACATGCTGAATGCTGTCGGAGTAAATACCTAAGATCGAGAAATAAAATATATTTTGTTAAGACTTTGTGGATACATGAAATACAGGGTTCGTAGATTTTCAATGTCTATTTTCAAGGCCTTTTCCAGACAAAATTCAACTTTCCAAAACAAAATTTTATATATAAAACAATGATAAAATAAACAAAAAAAAAACTTAATTGACAACACGAAAACTCATTTCCATTTCCAAGCAATATGCCAACAAAAATCATATTTACATTCCTGATCCACTTATATTTGGCCACCGAGCACGATTAAATGTAGATTGGTCTATGCTGTGTTTGCTTTACTTTTAAATTTCCTGTATTATGGATACAAGAGTTACGTCTCTTTATCATGAAACCACCCAATATTATTATATGGAAAAAACCATCAGATAGCTTTGCGATAGAAATGTGACTCTTGTATTCACAATAATGCAATGTAATTCCGAACAATGTACTTCGATTTTTATGTTCAATACCAAAGAAATAGTTTAATGGCATTTTTATTAATGTTTAAAAAATTAATAGTATTTATTTTTAATATTGCAACAATTTTTTATAAGACATAAAGAATACGATTTGCAAGGCCTTTTCAAGACATTTTCAAGGATTTTTCAAGGTAATATTAGAAATAAGGCTTTTCAAGGCAAAAGTCACAATTCAAAGACTTTTCAAGCTTGCGTGAACCCTGATGAGTAACATTGTCATAACACAATCAACCATGAATCATGACCCCCACCCCAAATTAGCATACTTAAAGATGAATACCTGGCACATTGTTTTGTTGTATTAATGAAAGATTTATGAAAGAGAATTGCTCAATATTAGGAATATTATATATATATATTAGTATTAGGTTGATTCATCGGAGTAATTTGTGCCCATTTTCCAATGCCGAAAACGATAACTTTAATTAGCTTTTTACAAGATCTTGTTTAAAGCAAAATCCTTTACTGTTGATGTTAACGATAAAATAATGAAAATCCTTCAATGTTAAAGAAGCAGTAAAACCACAAGCGATAGATCATCTCTCATAAGTGCATTTTTACGTTTGAGAAAATATCTGCACATTTAACACGTTTTTACGATAATTGCAAAAAAATACCAACCCCATAATTAAATATTTAGAGATTTATAAAGAACTGGAATTGTATCGGAATCAGGAAAAATATTAGAATCGTCCCATCACTAATATATATACATATAATATGTCAAATATCAAGCAGTCTCCTCTCATAAATAAAGCCAGTGGCTATATATATATATATATATATATATATGTGTGTGTGTGTGTGTGTGTGTCAAAACATCGTTAATTCATTACCCACACAGCAGCAACCGTATAGCACAATGGTGAGAAGCCTTGACTGTCATTTGGGCAGTCGGGTTTCGATCCTGGCTTGAGGCAGTTGCCTGTCTAGCTGCACTGATGAGCTGTGAAACAGCAAAACAGTACTGCATATGGATGACTATATAAAGTTATAAAATATATATGGTGATTAAGCTACACAGATTCCGCGTTTCATCCACGCTAGGATTCATGGATAAGCCTGATGAATTCTAGCGTGGATGAAACGCAGAATATTCTGTGTAGCTTAATTGCCATATATATTTTATAACTTACTACCTAGCCCGACCTACATATTGAGCACTGTTGAAGTAAATACTTAAAGTTTATGCATAAATTTATACTTTCGTATATTAATTTGTGATTAAATGATGTAGTTTATATATATATATATATATATATATATATATATATATATATATATACTGTATTAACAAAAACCAAGACTTCAAAAAAAGAATTGATAGCAACAAAAAGCGTATTTCATAGTTTTTAAACAATTGTAACTAACAAATTGGACAAATTCAAACATTATGGCGTTTGAAAATTTTCACATAAATAGCCTTTCTTCAGACTTATTGAATAAAAAACACTTTAGCAATAGAACATTATGTAAAGACATTTCCGTTAAAGGAAATAAAACATGCGAAAACATTCATCCTAAAGTTCATGATGTTGACCATCTATAATCTATTCCTTTAATTCAGTTGACATTTACAATTCTTTCAGATACTGTCAAGAATTGTAAATGTCAACTGAATTATAAGATGGTCAACATCATGAACGTTGGAATATAGTCTTTTGTCATTTATTTACTATGTTGCTCTGTAATTACATTGAGCTTCTTAAATAAGGATTGGTATATATTACGAGAAAATATAAATACGTTTTAACTCACTTCTTTGAACAAAGAGTATAGGAATGTGATAGTCTGAATGGTTTTGCCAAGACCCATTTCATCGGCCAAAATGGTGTCAGTACCATTGGCCCAGGAATAGCGCAACCAATTCAGCCCTTCCAATTGATAGCCATGTAAAGTACCACCAGTTGAGTCGATATAGTCTGGCTGGATATCCTGTTTTTTTCGAAGCTGAAACAAAAAAATAAAGACAGAAAATTTACAATTTTTTTTAAACATCTTTTCAGGTTTTAAAATTTGAATTTAATCAAAGAAAAAAAAAAAAACATATCTTAAAAACAATAGATTGGAAATGCTAAAATTAGCTGACAACGGAACAGTAGAAAACAGGCTAATGAAAGACAGAGGTAGACTTACATCGGTAGTTGGGTAGAGAGGTGCTAAAGTCCGAGTTGGTGTGTCGGAATCCCTTTCTTTCCCATCTTTGTTTTTCTTGCCTTTCACTTTACTCTTCTTTTTCATATCATCTCTAGAGCCATACATCATAGCCCTACAAATCGGAAACAAGAAAAACAGATGAGATTTAATCAAAAGCAGTCGGGACGTTTAACAATTATTTGTGATACAAAAAAAAACTTGAAGAAAATTTATGATTACTACTGCATTTTAAATCCCGTTTTTCCATGAATCTCACTCTGCAACACCCAGCAGACAATGCAAACTGGCCTGGAAAATGCAGAGTGAGCTCATTCAAAGAGAAACGAAGTTGTTAAAAAAGACAAGCAAGCAGACAACGCAAAATTGGAAAAACATTTTTAAAAAAAAAAGGGAAGAGTTTCATTGTGGTTCAAAAGATCTGTTGTAAAAACAAATGTTTATTCTTGTGACAAGAATAATCAACAATTCTAGGCTGGAAATTATCCAGAAACAGTCCTTGCATTCTGAAGAAAGATTTTTTGTATAAAATGCATTAAACAAAAATTTGCAGTTGTCATTAGCTGCTTTAAAAAAAAAAAAAAAAAAAAAAAAAAAAAAAAAAAATATCCAAAATTGTAACAAATACGTAAAAAATACACCTTTCTTTTGGAAAAAATGTTTTACGAAAAAATGTATAAATAAAAAATTTTTTAAATTTCTTTGTTTCTTAAAACTACAAAAAATTGCTAATTTCAAGGAAAAAATTTTTTTAAAAAGTTAACAATGAGAAAATAAATAAAACAGTAAATTTCATGAAATTCTTATGGTAGGTTATTTCTTTTTTTTTTTTTTGGTATTGACTTGCGTTCACTCCGTATAATCCGATGGTTTACGTCGTCTGCTCAGCATTGCCAAGTGAGACTCACAGAAAAACGGTATTTAAAATGCAGTAGTACTGAAAATTTTTTAATTAGTTTAATTTATCAAATTATGACCATTTTTGACCTCTAATCAGTGACGGATTTATAGTTCCTAATATCAACCATTAAGCCACAGACTGGTGTAAATTGACTTCAAATTGTCACATTTGGTTGTTAGGTTTGGAGAGACAGTGGCATAGATGGATTGAGCTGGCCCAACTGAAGGTGAATGCAGTTTCAAGTACAAGAAGCTGGCAAGATTTTCATATGCCCCAAAACCAATAGTAATCGTATCGTCTTTTAATACGAGATTATTGTATCAGATTTTGAGTTTGTCATCTTCAGCAAATAATCTGATGAATATAAGATCTTGAAAAGTAATTTTTTAATCATTTCAACATGGGGAGAAGGAGCAGTAAATTAGTTACAGTTTCTTTCAAATATTTATTCTGCTTGGAACATTTTTACTATGGAGCCATTATCTACTAATTATACGGCACAATCACATTCACAAACTGGTTCCCATTAGATCACCAAAGTTAAGCAATGTAGAACCTGGTCAGTACTAAATGGGTGACCATCTGAGACTTTCAGGTGCTGTACGTGCTCTCCGCTTATTACTGCATTGTTTCCAGTCATCCTGGACTTCTCCTTGCCACTGGACTCAAGCAGTGCCGATTCAGGAGAGGTGCGGTTGGAGATTGCACAACCCTTGCCTCACAATTAAGTTCTAACGTTAACCATGTTTATCTTCATCTTTACAATTGTATATACATATAAAATAAAAAAACTTACCTGAGGTTCTCATAATCATCAACATATTTTTTCCAGTCAAGATTCAAATCTCTAAGGGTATCTTCAGATTCCCAAGTGGACTGATCATAAGGTAGATCTCTCCATTTCATCAAATACCACACTTTCCCATCACGGGTCATTCTGAAGCAAAGAGAATACGTACATCAAATACCACACTTTCCCATCACGGGTCATTCTGAAGCAAAGAGAATACGTACATCAAATACCACACTTTCCCATCACGGGTCATTCTGAAGCAAAGAGAATACGTACATCAAATACCACACTTTCCCATCACGGGTCATTCTGAAGCAAAGAGAATACGTACATCAAATACATTGAACTGCCGTTGAAACAAGTTAGCTTCTCTACATCATCGCAAGTCAGTTAAACTTTAAAAACGGTTTTCTTCTCTTTCAGGAACCATGTTCCAAACCAATATGCCCAAATAATTGATTCAAGCTACTGCAAGGAAGGTGAGTTCCCTCTATCGAGCTAAAAGACGACTCACACATGAGAATATTCTGTACCTCTACAGGGCCACCAGTCACTGAACATATAAAGTTCAGTTGTCATATTTTCAAAGTCAGACGTAAATAACATTTAAGCTGACAATTTAAACTTAGCTAGTCCATTTTTATTTGTTTTCGTATCGATTGACAATATTTAGTTACAATTTATTTTTTTAAATTAGCCCAGCCGAGATGACTTAATCCGAAGCATTTTCAAATAATCACCTTAAAAATCAGCAACAGGGATAACTTTTTCATGTGAACAACATTTTTTTTTTTTTTTTTTTTTACACAGTGATCACCACTTATCAAGGCCCGGAAGCCACTCAGGGATAAGGGTTATTGCAAGTACATTACATTAGTGAGGAGATTTGCTGAAATGTTTACTTAAGGGGGCGGTTCATTAGGAATTTGTAAACATTGGACTTGAAGACATCCAAGTTGTAGTCCGGAGGGAAGCAGGCAGACGGAACAGAGTTCCACAGGCGTGCAGTTCTAAGAAAGAAGCTTTGTTCATGGAATCTGCGTTTTGATTTAGGCACAGATAAAGAGTGGGGGAAAATTTTCACAGTGAATTCAGCTAGACGGGTGTTTTTCGTGAAAGATTGGCGAGGGGGGACCAGAGATTGGAGTTCAGACGAGCACCTGCCATGGAAATAACGATAAAACAAGGACAGGCTCGTAACGTCTCTTCTGTGGGAGAGAGGTTGCAGGGTAGAGAAAAGGGCATCCCCCACTAAGCCACGAAGTCTATTTTGTACTCTGTCAAGGCAGGATAGGCTGTTTTTAGCAGCTCCTGCCCAGATATGGCAACAGTATTCCATCCTTGGACAACATAATAGCTGTCTACGTTCAGTTAAAATAATGTGAAAACAGAATTTCATTGCATTCCATGTAAGACAAGACAAATATAAGTAATCTAAATGAAATTTTCTCACATGAATACAATTTCAACTTTCAACAATAGATATACCAGCTTTTTCTATAAACTATATCTATATGCCATAGTTGCAAATTTGCATACTTGTTTTGAAAAGAACATTTTATTAATTAACTCTAATTTGATTTTTGTTTTTAATTCAATGACTGTTTTGATTTTAATAGATTCTGTTTGTTTTTGTTGTTTGTTTTTTATTACATTTTCACCCCAAACAAGGTATGTTGCCACTTTGATGTAGGGGGGTTCTATGAGGGACCTAAGTTCAAGGGGTACTATATAGGGAGTTTAGCAGCAAGATTTCTGTTAACATTACACTTGAACTTCTGCAGGTCAGTACAGTTGGGGAAGCAGGAAGAAAATTCCAAAGTCCTGCTGTCTTTAAATATTTCTTTAGCATTGACTTTTCAACAAGTTGCAATCTGTTTTTAAAGTGAAAAATGAATTTTTTTTTCTGTCACATTAAAAAGATATGAATAAAAGATTTCGTTTTCTGTTTACAAAGTTATGAAATGTTTATTTTAAATTAAGGTTTCAAGTAATTCAGGTGGCAAATTTTATGAAGCAATAGCGATTCATCAAAGCCACCTCAACCAAAAAAATGAAAAGTATTTAAAAAAGGCACTAAATCAGAGAAGAAAAAAGCCGAGCATGCAGGGTCCCCTTCATGATGACTAATGTTTGTGCAAAATTTCCAAAAATCCATGTTGTGGTTATTGAAAAAAAAATGCAACCAAGAGTAAATTACTAGGAACATCTCTCCTTTGTCAGGGTACAAAAAATGCTTACTTGTGGTTGATTGCTCTATGGACCTGCAACCACTCTGGTCGCACGCCATATCTGTAGAACTTCTCCTCTAGATTATCTGAATCTTCTTGGTCATTGCGATCCTTCTGGCCATAACTGCTGCCATCTTCCAGTGGTGGAGGTTCATCCATATCATTTTTTCGCATGTAATTACGATACATGGCAGGATGATACACATCCAACTGAAACAAAAATGCACAATTATAAATTTCACATTCAAAAAAAAAATAAAACAAGCCACGTGTGCGTGGTCCCCCTCTGGTACTGGATGTGAGATGACGCTACAAAAAATTGTGAAGAAATGAGGAATGTGAGAAGTGTTAACGACCAAAGTTGAGTTGGTGGTAAGGCAAGACCTCATTTCCTATCTAATGACGTTCACTCGCAACACTGTACCATTCTGTGCTTCACAGAAACTCATTGCAATCTTAGGTCGCACAACACCTCTTTTGAGCCCCTGAAGACACTGAATCCGAGAGTAAATGGATAACGGTGCAGTTTCAGGCCTTAACCCATGTATATTTGAGTTGACTACCGTGAAAAACCACTATATAGTCAGACATATCAAGTTTTTGTTGAGAATTATGAAAAAAAAAGAGCCCAAAAAATGGGGCGTTTTCTAGCATTAAAAATTCCCGGGGATGCGAACCAGAATTTTGCCAGGGTCACCTCTACTGGAGTTGTATTAACAATGGACTCCACATTTTGGCCAAGTTTTAAAAAAAACTTAATGGAGGGATCAAAAGTTATGGGGCAAAACGTCATTTTGGACCATTTTTGACTTCTTTTGAGCCCTTGGGGACGCAACGGGAATTTTCGCAAAAAACATTTTTTTACTGTACACATCTATTTAATGAAATACAATTTGTGGCAAAATTTCAGGAAAAACTAATGGACTATTATCTGGTAATAGTCCGGACTAACGAACGGACACAGACGCCACTGAAAACGTAGGTCCCTCTTCGATAAATCGGGGATCAATAAAAATAAAAAAACATATGCACTGAATCCAGTTTATTCACTTTCATGAACACGTCAGGTTTGTAAGGTTATAACTCATGATTTACTCATTTGGTCATCTTTATTTTATTATTCTTTCATAAGGAATTTGGTTTTTGTCGAGAATTCCATCTATATTAAAAAACAAAGAGGCCGATTAGTGATGAGGAACATTGTTTAGCAACCACGTCTTGTGTATAAAAACGCAATCCTGCTGAAACATAAGGTTGTCAGGCAGCGATCTTATCTATCGAAGGCTTCACCACATTCAACATCTCTTCATATTTCATGTACCCCCCTCCATCTAGCCACAACACCCTGCACACCACCCACAACATCAGTCATCTTTTGAAACGGGATGTACAAAATGTGTACAGCCATTTCATAGATTTATTAATCAATGAAAATGGATAAAACCAGAGTCTAGTATTTTTGGGGGGAAGAAAAAATTCAGAGAAAAGTTCCCCCCCCCCCCCATATATTTACCTGCAATTCTGAAATCCAGCTGCAATGCCAATAGGACATGTCCTGCCATTTGATAAAGAATTCCCGAGTGGGTTTATGTTCCTCCTAAAAATAAAAATAGTGAGAATACAAGTTAGAAATAATGTATATTAAAAACAATGCATCT
The DNA here is from genome assembly GCF_053919585.1 of Euprymna scolopes. Taxonomy (NCBI): domain Eukaryota; kingdom Metazoa; phylum Mollusca; class Cephalopoda; order Sepiida; family Sepiolidae; genus Euprymna; species Euprymna scolopes. Next base: position 343,009 of record NC_136527.1, read on the forward strand.
TTCTCACACACAAACAATTTAAATATTTGACTCATAACAAAAATTTTGTCTGAAATATTTGTGACTTAATTTGTCTTTGCTTGATGGAGAAACCTCTTCCACCCCCCAATTAAAAGTGATTTGGATTCTAAATAAAAAAAAAATAAAAAAAGTTTCTGACTTTTGAATATTTTAAATACTGCCTTGAATTAAAATGAGCTTTAAAATCAGCTCGGTTGAAACTTGTGTTCAATTTGGCAATTTTTAAATTATGGCCACATTGATATGGCACAAGTATCAGTTTTTTTGTTTAAATCAGCTCAATTTTTTTTTTTTAAGTGATTCATCTTTTTTCTTTTTTTTTTTTATCTATTAAAGAAATTTAAATGACTGGTTTAAGAAAAGAATATGTATTCTGGTGAATTTAATTCCATAATTGCATCTATCAACAATTTTATATACTTGAATGTTTGATTTAAATGATCAATTGATAAAAATTGTGTGTGTGTGCGTGTGTGTGTATATATATATATATATATATATATATATGTAAAATACGCATCAGGTGCACTTGAAAGCCAAATTACAACACAACTTTACAAAAATGAATATTTTACTTGTTTGAAATTTATAATTTAAATATATTTCGGAGTGAAACTCCATTCTCAGTATTTTGTACATTTTTTTTTTCTTTCTTGCCATGTTGTAAAATTGGAGAAAGAAAAATCAATTAGTAAAGATCCACATGTTGTCTTGCAGCAGTTGAATTTTAAATTTGACACACACACACACACACACACACACACACACACACACACACAATACATTCGGTGGAAGAACGCCGTAAGCACCAAAAGTTGAAATTGAGATTAAAATATCAAGGCGAATCTAATCACAAAAACTCCTCGCTGAAATCAAAGATTTTCACAAAAATACTTGGAATTCAGCTATGATTTTTTTTTTTTTATGATTAGATTCTCCTTGATATTTTAAGTGTTTCGTGACAAAAAATCCCAATTTCAAGTTTTGGTGCTCTTAAGTATCCACATTTCAACAAATGTATATCAAATATTTAAACACTTATTTTAAGTATTCAAATATTTGATAAACATTTGTTGACATGTGAATACTTAAGATCATAGATTTTCTGCCAATCAAAATAAAAACTTTGACGAAGATGACATTTTAGACTACATTACACAAGTATCATAAATACGATGAATACATTAGATATTATCACAGCAAGTATTTTTGTATATTTATGCGATTTAATTTAGCATATATATATATATATATATATATATATATCAATACCTTCAATATAAAGTGCTGTATATACTTACTGCGCTTACTTTCTTTTCTTCGTGGTGTGTGTGGTCCAATTCATCCTCCCCATCCTTGGGCGGTTCAGTCCATCTCCAGGTGAGAATTTTGTGAACTTTTCCTTTTAGGGGTTCACACTATTTAAAAAAAAAAAAAATTTTCTTCAAAATCCAAAGTTGTAAACATTTGAAAAATGGATATAAAACCACAAGAGATTTTACTGTTAACATGTCTAAAAGAAAGTGAATACCACCATGAACAAGTTTATAATAAAAAAAAAAGTGCATTTAACACAAATCTCAGTTCTTTGCGTCTTTAGATTGAAGACAAGTTTAAAACACACTAATCTACCCTGGGAAACTTGAATTAGATCTGAACAAAGCAAGATGAACTCTAACATATGAAAAAAAAATAAGATAATATTTTATTATTTTATTATTTTATTTTATTGGAATCTTTTGAGATGAGGAATTTGTATATTTTTTATTTGCGAACAGTTATCCTCATTTTCATAATTGTTGTTTCATGACATTTCAGCCAACTACTCCTCTGGCCTTCATTAATTATTTTCTCCCATAGTTGTTGTCCCACTATATTTTGACCAGCCAAACTTGTGACCCACGACTAAAGGACTGAAACCGAGAATGCTCACCTGGAACCATAGAGACTCAAGGCTTTGATCCACAGCGCCAGGTTCTAGATGAGCATTGTCTGAAAATAGTGGTTTTAATCCTACTCAAAGCGGGCCAAAATATGGTGGGACAACAACAACTATGGAAGGCAGTATTTACTGAGAATAAAGTCAAGAGATTCAGCATCCCTATCCCATCGCGATTAACCACCTGACGAAGGCTGGGGAAGAGCAGAAACGTCATGAAACAACTATGAAGATGAGGATAACAGCCCACAACTATTTTGTACGAGAAACGAGCACACATATCTGCTAAGTATTATAAATTTATGTACATTTGTTGCTAAGATGTATAAACATTTCCTTTTTTTTCTTCATTAATTACTTTTTTTATAAACATTTATAAATATTGTGTTCCTACATTTTATGATCTATCAATATATTTTACTCAGTATATAGTACTGATTTTAAAAGTTATAAAAATAAAAAAAATTTTCTTTACAATCTTGACCCTTTATCAGCTACTTATACTGGCGCTAAAAAAAATTAAAAATCAAATTTGTTCAAGATCAAATCCACTGTATATGAAATTTTTTTTTTTTTTTTTTTTTTTTTTACACGGTGGTCACCACTTATCAAGGCCCGGAAGCCACTCAGGGATAAGGGTTATTGCAAGTACAGTACGTTAGTGTGGAGATTTGATGAAGTGTTTACTTAAGGAGGCAGGCAGGCAGTTCATTAGGAATTTGTTAACGTTGGACTTGAAGACATCCAAGTTGTAGTCAAGTTTCAAGTCTTTAGATCAAAATTGACAGGAGTTCATAGACACCATTTCTCTTACAAACAGACGTGGTCACTTTAAAATCAATAAAATGTGACTTATCTTAAAACGTCATTGCGGTTTCATGGAACATCCTACTGTAAGAATCACAAGTATATAATAAGCCTGAGTAATGTAATCTATCTGAAAACAAAATGTAGACAAAGGTTTTGTTGTTGCGTCATACACAAAGGGTTCTTTAGAATAAATGTATGACGGCATGCAACATTATTTTTTAAAAAAAGCAAAGCCATTTAGAATTCCCAGGGCTACTATAGTATGATTCCTACCCTTATTTTCTGTTCCTACGTTAGTATGGGTGATTCCAGCACACACCCAACAAATTGAAAGGATTTCATTAAACAACAGGATCGAGATTTTCAAGAAAAAGCAAGAAGTTCCACAGCATTTACTCAAGTCACACTTAGATGAACAGTGCCAGTATGTTTTGAAAAGAGATCAAAACCACTTTGCTTTGTAGCAATCTTAAGCGACATTAAACAAGTTTTTGCTCATTTTTTTTTTTTTACTAAATTAGTGAAAATTAAATTTTGCAATATTGACAACCAAAGTTAATTCTGATTGTTTCAAGTTCGTTTTATGGATTTTTCATGTTTTATAGAAGAGAGTTTTCTATCTTCCTTTTTTTTTTTTTTTTTTTTTTTTTTTTTTTTTTTTTTTTTTTTACACTGAGGTCACCACTTATCAATGCCCGAAAGCCATTCAGGGATAAGGGTTATTGCAAGTACATTACTTTAGTGTGGAGACTTGATGAAGCGTTTACTTAAGGGGGCAGTTCATTAGGAATTTGTTAACGTTGGACTTGAAAACATCCAAGTTGTAGTCAGGTGGGAAGCAGGCAGACAGAACAGAGTTCCACAGGCGTGCAGTTCTAAGAAAGAAGCTTTGTTCATGGAATCCACGTTTTGATTTAGGCACAGATAAAGAGTGGGGGAAATTTTTCACAGTGGATTCAGCTAGACGGGTGTTTTTCGTGAAAGATTGGCAAGGGGGGACCAGAGATTGGAGTTCAGACGAGCACCTGCCATGGAAATAACGATAAAACAAGGATAGGCTCGCAACGTCTCTTCTGTGGGAGATAGGTTGCGGGGTAAAAGGGCATCACCCACTAAGCCACGAAGTCTATTTTGTACTCTGTCAAGGCAGGATAGGCTGTTTTTAGCAGCTCCTGCCCAGTTATGGCAGCAGTATTCCATCCTTGGACGTACTTGGCTTTTATATAGATAGAGAATTGCATCAGTAGTGAGATATCTTCTGGAGCGGTAGAAGGATCCCACCATCTTTCCAGCAACCTTTGGTAAGAATCACCTTAAACACGAAAAATAGGGTAGGAATCACGCTATAGGAGCACCAAATTGCCGACTTTGGTCATATGATTTACTGAACTCACATTTTTGACTCACTTTTGTAAGATGATTAACTGATATTTGTGTTAAAAACTAAGAGTATTCAAACTATTAACAGTATTCAAACTAACATTAAAATTATTGCAGAATATTTAACTGATATTTGTGTTAAAACGCAAAGAACAAAGTAAATTTTCAAGAAATTTTACATACTTCTTGTTGAAAAGCATTTTTCTTTTTTTTTTTACAATAATTAGCAATTTATACTTACCAAAATAATATTCTTATTGCATGAAAATTATTAAAAAAAAAAAAAAAAATGGTTGAGGAGGAGACATTCCTTGTAGTCCATGGTTATAAAACCAAATCATCTTTCCATAACCCGAGAGTTCTTTCCACACCAAACAAAAAGGTCAAGTTATACAAAATATACTCTAATTCAATTTGAGGAACGTCGATAACAAGTCTCCAAGACATGCTTATAAATACCATTGACATGCTACTTTTCTTCGGAGTACCAAGTTAAGCAACATTGAATCTGGTCAATAATTAGATGGATAACCATTTGGGAATTTCAGGTTAAGACCTTACTGAAAGGTATAATTGGCAACTGACCAGCATCCTCTTATAAGAGTTCTCCAGGCCATCTGTTCTGCTTAATGTTATAAGCATCAGACCCATGAAAGGAATTTTATGTAGAATACCAGATGGGCAACATCAAGTTATATCAGTGCATCATTACAATTAATTTACTATGAACAAAGTGCATAATCTCATTGACACACCAGTTAAGCAACATTAAGCCTGGTCAGTAATAATATGGGTAACCATTTAATAAAACAAAAATAAAAAAATAAGTGTTGTATGTGCTCTTCACTTATCGCTATTGTTTTCAGTTGTCCTGAATTTTTCTTTGTTTCTGGAATCAAGCCATGTCAACTCAGATGTGTGGTTGGGATTGCATAAACCTTAATATAACCCAATTATACGCGGAAGCACCTGTACAAGGATATCCATCGTCTTAAGATTGAACAAAAGTAATGAACAAAGTGCTCTCGCACCATTATGAAATCATGCTGCATCTTGATGACAAATAGCTTTGCTTGTTTGTTCCTCTTCGTATTCAATTATAGTTGAAGCATTATCAAGATCATTATCAAACAGGTCACCCAATTCATTTATTTAGCGCATAAACAGACTTTCTCCAGTGATCACAAAACGACATTGAAACACAGAATCGGGCTGGGTTGGGCGACTTTCCAAAAACACAGCACGATTCTAAAATCAAAAAGGGTGCTGATAACTGTTTAAGTAAAACAGTATTTAATTCATGTCTGCCCAGTAGTTTCATATGGCCTCAATTGCATTACATAGACTAAACAACTAGTCAATCGTATCGAGGCGCTTCAAAATTACGTAATGGGTTTCATTACAGGAAAATCGCCTGATCGGGAAAAAAAAAAAAAAAAAAAAATATATCCACCTTCTGTCAAACCAATTTCCTACCCTCTCTATTTGATAAAATCAAAAGTAAAACCCTTAAACTTTTTGACCATATCAAACGATCAACCACTGGCCTGTCAAAATTATGCTTTGAGGGTACGTTAGAAAGTAAAAAAGGCAGAGGAAAGCCAAGGAGAAGATGGAGAGAAAAATTGTTTTGATTGGACATCTCTCAACAGTTGGACATCCATCAATCAACTTGCCCTGGATCAATAGGAATGGCGAAAAATAAGTCATGTTGCTTCACAATCTGCATCAAGTGGAAGATGCGACTTGTGAAAAATTAAGCATTATTACAGACTAGCGGTGGGGGGGGTATATTCCAATATTTATGGGAGGAGCGTTTGCTTTCAAACTTATCCTTCGTAAACCATGAGCAGATTATAAAGTTCATCTGCACATATGCAGCAGACCCGCTAATTTAACAGCGTCGGCGATCATGGCTTTCCATATTGTCGAGCAATGGTAATCTCAGGAAGACAAGTAAAAACGGTAGCTTTCCATCTTGATTCGGGGGGGGGGGGGGGGGGTATCTCTGCTAGTTAAACGCATCCTCAGATATGGAAATTTCTACAACTTGGCGCAGTACACCAGTGCCCAACCTTCCCAAATGGTCACCCATCTGGCCAGACTCATCGTGACTTAACTTTGGTGATCTGGGGAGAACCAGTATGTCAATGTGATTGTGCGCTATATCATCTACATCTACTAAAAAGTTCCCTCTGGTGTAGAAGGAGAAATACCACCCTGCTCTCAATATAACCGAAATGAAGATATCCCCCTATGCCAATTGGAAGATAAAGTCCTTTGTTTTCTGAAATAAACTTTTTAATTGAGAAAAAAAAAAAGAAAGAAATGGTTAAAATTAAATTTTAAATTCATTAACAGATATGGGACGATTCACATCAGAAAAAAAAAAAAAAAGATAAATTCAACCTTTAATTGCTTCTGAAATAACCTCTTAATTTTACGTTTAATACAAATATTTATTAATGTATTCCTCAAGTATTTATGTAAAACTTGGTACAGAACCATTGCTACAGGGTTCTTGTCCAGAGTTCCCCCTGTATTGCAAAACAAAAATAAAGAAAAATCGGCACTTCTACATCATAATGAAAAAATACTGAATTTCAAGTGAATTATTAGGTCTCAAATAGTAATATATCCAAAAATTACGAAAAATGATAAGTTAGAAAAATAATTATTAATGAAAAAAGAAATTTGTAAAATGAAGCGAAATTGCTGTTATGCTAACTAAAAAAAAAAGTTGACAGGGGGATAATTATAAAGTTCTGCTGCTTAGGTCATGTAATTAACGTCAATAAAAATGTTGGACAAATTGAATTCCCAATCTAAACTTTATCAGAAACTGTTTTTCATGAATAATCATTTTTCTACCTTATCATTTTTTTAATTTTTGGATATGTTACTATTTGAAACCCAATTGCATAGATACCATTTGTTTTTACTTGAAATTCAATATTTTTTTCGTTATAATATACAAGCACCGAAGAATCTGCACGAGGTATGTGATGAAAGGAAAACATTCCAAAAATTACATGAATTAACCAAGTATTTTTTTTTTTATCAAGAAAAAATTTTTTAAACGATTAATGGGAATTTGTAACCATTACAGCATAAATTTAGTAAGTTTGGATTATTGTTGAGTTATCAACCTTTGTTTCTTTCCATTTCTTTGAAACCAGCAGACAAAAGTCCGATATTCATAAAATTTGATTTTCCTATTTAAAAATAAAACTTGATCAATTTACATGATTTTTGGAATCTGATATTTGTTTCATCATGGGTATGTACATTGTACATATTTTTTTTATATATGCGAAATTCTGGGCAAGAATCGAGTACTAAATAAATAATTAAAATCTATTTAACAATATGTAATATCAGGAAGTTTTACCAAATGTTATGCTAGCCTGGTTAGGCAAAGAGCAGACTGCACGTTTTCTCAAATACTGGTGATAAATTAAAATTATTTTCTTTTTTAAAAGTTAATCAAAGTCTGGCTAAATTGTCTTTAACATAACGGGCATCAGAATATTATTTGAAATTAACATACCAGTAAAATTGTACTTTCATTTTTCTTAACATTCAACGCAAATGAATCTTATTCAAGTATAGCCTTGAATGTATATCAATTCAAACATTACACTGATGTAGGCAAGTTGAAAAACAGTGGACAACTCAAAATAAACGATTTTTAGCTTTTACTGTTATTATTTGAAACGCATCAACACTGAAAAATTGAATAATTGTTAATTCAACAATCACGTTTTATAGCTGGTTGAAAAGTGATTCAATGATAATATATCAATAACATTTAAAATTTAGTCCCCCCACTCCCTTAATAGTAATCAGCTCATGCCATTACATTAAAAGGCTGGTTTAAAGGATCAAATCTTACAGAGGGGGAAGAGGGTGACTGACATTGTCAACCAAGACAGGGTTGAACCGGCTTCCCACAAAGGAGGAAAAGTCTAGAGGACATCAAGTTCACCATCACATTGATAATATTTCCAAGATTATTTAGATATATGATAAATGTCACTTCTGGACAGAAGTGACCATCTCTTCAGATTGATGTAGAGCATCGATGCGCACGTAGATGACTCTTCAAACCAGCTAGGCTTTTGCAAAATCGTTCATTTGGTGTTTGTGGTGGGACTTCATTATGCCTTTGAGAATCTTGTCAAAACACTTACTGAATTAAAGACGAAACCAGAGATATTACTGCAACACTTGTGTGATCTGGGAAGCAGCACAGCTTCATATAATTATTTGTCATGCCTGACCTTGTGTGACATCTCATGATTTACAACAGCCAAAACAAGACTATGTGTAAAATGTATAATTTCAAACCAATGTTATTGCAAATGTAGACAACTAAGAAAAAAATGGTCTAAATTAAGTGAAAGTTTGCGCAAGATTATCCAGAGTTTTTACAAAGTCAATTTTAACGTTTTATATTATTTATTATACGAAATATTATTTATTATACGAAATATTATTTATTATACAAAATATTATTTATTATACAAAATATTATTTATTATACGAAATATTATTATATTATTTATTATATTATATGAACGTAGAAAAACTTGTTTTGCAGGTTTTCTATATATTGTTTAGTTCATGAGGAGAGGTTGAATTCTGGAGGTTCTTTAAAACTCAAAATCAAAATCAATAAAAAGTGAATTAATGGGAAAGAACGTAGCCTCTTCTCTACGGCAGGGTTGAACTTCAAGTGCTGAAAGAGATCATTAAGATTAGTTTGAAAGTAAATGAAAAAAAAAGGGACAAACACCACAAACCATGTATAAACAAGAAACATTTTACGATAATTGTTGTATAGAAATTTGGAGTATTGTTAGTAAAGAATTTTTTTTTTTTCGCAGACACCAAGAAACCTGCTTATTTCGAGACATGCGAGAGCAAATATTTAATACGACAACTAAGAAGCAGTTACAGAAGAGGACAAAAAGAGAAATATGAAGGTTCAAGAAAAAGAAAAAGAAAAAAAAAATCAGTCGATTAAAATGTTAGTTTTCAAAATCACAAAAAATACAAAATCAAACACAAGTTGCTACGTTTACTTGTAGCAGTGGGCCAATTATGAGTTCATATCTTTCCAGCAGAATTAATGGTTAAATAATTCTAAAAGATAAAATCGGCTTTATCATTGCCATATTCAGGGACAGTATCCATTAGACCACTATCATGCACAAGATTATTTACAATTAGGTGGGGTAATTATGGCCCAATGACACACAATGCCTTAGAAAAAGACTAAAATAAAGTCCGCTTACTCATTGTGGTAGATCATAAATAGAAGTTGCATTATACGACAGAGGAGCAGAGGAAATGCAGTGTATTCGCCATTTTGCATGAACATTTGGTAATGAGAAAACTATTCAAAGTGGGTGCTCATTTTTTTTTTTTTTTTTTAACTCATGTTGACCCCTTACAAAGCCACTTGGACGTATTGGGGCCATATCTAGGAAATATTAAGATATTTATTTATGTTACATTTAAACTTCTGCATATCAGTACAGCCAGGGAAGCAGGCAGTAGGGAGGGGATTCCAAAGTCTAGCTGTTAGAGGGAAGAAACTATTAGAATCTAAAGCTTTCTGGCATTTAGGGACAACAACAGTGAAGGGGTGAAATCTTATTGCTAAGCGGGTTTGTCGTGGATATTTACGTTGAGGGGGTACAAATGAAACGAGTTCATCAGAACACATTCCATTAAGATATTTGTAAAACAGGCACAGTGATGCAACATTGCGGTGATGAGACAGGGGCTGAAGCTTAGTTGATAAAGTGGGACTGATTAGATTGACAACGCTTTTTTGGACTTTATCGAAGAGAGAGAGACTAGTGGTAGGTAGAGAGAGAGAGAGAGAGAGAGAGAGAGAGAGAGAGAGTGAGAGAGAGAGAGAGAGAGAGAGAGAGAGAGAGACTAGTGGTAGATGCACCAGCCCAGATGTGGCAACAATACTCCATGCATGGGTGCATGATGGCCTTATAGAGGTACAGGATACTCTCAGGCATGAGTAGTCTTTTAACTTGATAGAGGGAACCCATCTTCTTTGCAGCAGCCTTTGCAATGTCCTCTATGTATTTGATCGCAGTTGAAACAATGTATTGCTGATGATTCAAAGTGTTGTTTGCAACTATTTCAACCGAACAAAAAGTATTTTTTGATACCAATAAATAAAACATGAAGAATCCAAAATCAGCAATTAGCCGAGTGGACAGCAGCAGGTGAAAGCCATTCACAGACACAAACCTCAGCAAGCAAGGTATTTTATTTTGGGATATGCATTCATTAATAACCTTGCGAAAAGCATCATCAAATGAATTATTTGCACATTTGAAGAAATGGCTACAAATGAAAAAAAAAAAAGAAGCTTTTTTGCAAAGACAATGCATTGTGTAATGGCAAAACTACATGAATTGCACTTTGAATTGATTCCACATCTGCAGATCTCAAAAGAATGCTCCAAGAACAAAAATTGGTTCCAATGAAGAAGTGATAATTGAAAACTGAGACATATTTGAGATCAAAGATAAATTGTTTGATTTTAGCAAAATCCGAAAAATTGAATTTTAAGTAAAACTAATGGTATCTATTTAACTGTCATGTCACAGTAATGAACATATTCAAAAATTACAAAAAAAAAAAAAAAAAAAAAAAAAAAACAATAAGGTTCAAAATTATTAATGAAAATAGTTTTCAAAGACAATTAGTGAAAATTATTTTGCAAAAAAAAAAAAAATTTTTTTTGGTTTTTTTTTAAAGGGAGGTATTAGTATACTATCTATACTAGTATATATAATATAGTATTTTCAGCACTTGTAAAGTTTAGTCAAGACATTAAAAACTGAAAATATCGAAAAAAGGTTATATTGTACGTATCCGTTTTGGACTGAAGATCTCCGAAAAAAAAAATTTCATTTAATTTGATCGAGTAGTTTTTTTTTTTTACAGCGGAGAAACACATTCTTATGAGAGCGTGTTGAAGTCAGCCATTGTGAAATTTGCTAAAGCTGAACAGCATGCCACGGGGAGATAACTCAATGTAAAGTGCCGGCACCCCCTTCTCATCTTTAATTCTAGCTTTTCTTCCTAAAAAAAATCGAACCTTTTGCTCGGTATCAAACCAAATTGTTTTTTCGCTGTAAAAAAAAAAAAAAAAAAAAAAAAAAAAACTACTTGATGAAATTAAGTGAAATTTTTTTTTTTTTTTTTTTTTTCGGAGAACTTCGTTTCATAACGGATACGTGAATATAACCTTTTTCGACATTTCATTTTTTAATGTCTTGACTAAACTGTACAAGTACCGTATTTTCTAAAAACTGAAAATGCTTAGCCAATTTAGCAAAACTTAATTTTTGCTAAATATCTTTGTAAACTTTTCATAATTGATTTTCTATCTTTTTTTTTTTTTGATATGTTCATCGCTGCACCAATTAAGCAGATACTGTTGTTCTTATTTGAAATTCAAAGTTTCGATTCTTGAATCTTGCTATTATACCAAACAAACAATTGTTTTTCTCTTTAAAAAAATATAGCGATCAGTGTATCACCTAGAATGAGACTATGTTGAATGAAGCTGAATTTTGCCCGAGATTTATTGCATGATGTGTAACATAGAAAGAAGGGGGGGGTCATTATAATCTGCTCATGGTTTGCGAAGGATAGGTTTGAAAGCAACATAGGCATCGACACATATCTGTTAAAAACTCATTATTGGGGCGGAAAAAAATGGAGAAAAGGTTATTTAAAAAAAATATTTTTTTTAAATAAATGGAGAGGAAGATCAGAGTCAAAATGGCTATAAGTCATGCGGAAAAAAAATGCATACAAAATAAAAATATTTCAAGTTTAATTTTACATGAAAAGAGAGGTAGGGGTGTAATGTTTTTTGGGGTTTTTTAATACAATGCTGGAGAAAAAAAAAATTTTTATTAATGCTGAAAAGTATAAATTCAAAAATGTATTTGTTGCTTATAAAAAGCAATTTTTGTTTTTTATCCTTCCCTCCACCTTACTAAAAGATTTATCTCTACAAGGCATCCTACAAAAGATGTGGAAATTTAGATTTTTTTTATTAGCGTCTTCAAATGTTTTATGGTGATGAAAGAGATGGCCAGGAGATTAACAAAAAAAAAAAAAGCTCTATAACATCTGGGATTTTTTTTTTTTACTTGGGAGTCACCACTTATGAAGACCCAAAGGTCGCTCGAGGATAAGGGTTAATGAATGTAAGTGATGCAACATTGTGGTGATGAGACAGGGGCTGGAGCTTAGTTGATAAAGTGGGACCGATTAGATTGACAACTCTTTGTTGGACTTTATCTAAGAGGGAGAGACTAGTGGTAGCTGCACCAGCCCAGCTGTGGCAACAATACTCCATGCATGGGCGAATGGTGGCCTTATAGAGGTACAGGATACTCTCAGGCGTGAGTAGTCTTCTAGCTTGATAGAGGGAACCCACCTTCTTTGTAGCAGCCTTTGCAATGTCCTCTACATATTTGTTCCAGTTCATATTGCCCGCAAATGTTAGGCCAAGGAGTTTGAAGGTAGAATTCTCAGGTAGGGTGCTATTTGTCATGAATATGGGGGGGGGGGGGGGTCTTGTAATTGTTAAAGGAGAGCAGCTTAGTTTTACTCGCATTAAATGTTACAATCCATTAGCGACCCCATTCCACTATACTCTGAAGGTCATTTTCTAACGATTCTGCCATTGTCTTAGATTTATGTACACCTGTTCTTCTCTCATGCATATTATAGAGCGTTGTATCATCATCAAATATACCCATCTCGGACACAATATTATCAGGGAGGTCGTTTATGAATATTAGGAATAATAATTGTCCAAGGATCGACCAGAGGCATTCCCGCATTAATGTTATGCAGCTTGGATGTACGTTTATCAATGACAACCTGTATGCTTCTATTGTCTAAGAATTTTATCTATACTAATTGCGTATGGTTTAATCTGAAACACATTGGTTTAAAAAGTTCAATCTACACAAGCACCTCAAAATTTTTTGTAATTATTCCGTCTGATAAAAAGATAATTTTTATGCTGCAGATGTAATGAATTCTGTTGCCAAAATGAATATTGGATTGTTTTTCTTTTTTGTTTTCTGCAACGAAAGATGCCTTTGCATCTTAATATATGTTTTTATTGTTCCTTAAGTATTTCAACAAACCTAGTATTTCCAGTTGTAAGGGTGAGTAGACCCAAACCCCCAAGCTTTTCTGGTATGTATTAAATACAGTTGTTGGCAGGGCTAAACGAGCATTATAATTAACAAACATATTCGACTGCTAGTCCAAGAGGAGACTCATATACGAGAGAGCGTGTATTTTGACAATATTTTTCGTTTAAACAAACTCTGTTATACATAATTTTTCTGCTTGACTAGACCATTTTCCCCCTTAAATTATCTTTCTCGGTGTAAAAAAAAAAAAAAATGAAAAGTTCCATAAGTATCAGGAATACTTTCGATTCTATTTTGAAGTATCTTCAGATGACAACAGAAAAAAAAAAAAAACGAAAAAAAAAACTGCAATTTTTTTTTTTTTTTTTTCAACTTTTCCATGGAGAATGAAAAGTGACAGTGATATTTTTAGAGTATTATGATTTCAACATAGGAGAAAAAAAAGAGGAAAAAAGATAATCAAGCAGATGCATGGTTATGTTTACAAAGATTTGTTATATATATATATATATATATATATGTATATGTATACTGTTTTAACAAAAAAACAAGACTTCAAGAAATGGGTTGATAGCAACAAAAAGTGTATTTCATTGTTAGTTACAATTGTTTCAAGACCATTTCGACAAATTCAAACAATATGTCGTTTGAAAATTTTACAAGAACAGTCTTCAGACTTATTAAATAAAAAAACACTTTAACAATGAAACATAAGTCTGAAGAAAGGCTGTTCTTGTGAAAATTTTCAAACGACACATTATTTGAACTTGTCCAAATGGTCTTGAAACAATTGTAACTAACAATGAAATACACATTTTGTTGCTATCAACCCATTCTTGAAGTCTTGTTTTTTGTTAAAACAGTATATGAATGCTCAATTATGAAATATGATAATTTTGTAGCTTACTTTTTAAGTCATCTCTCCTTTTTGGCTTAAATTTATTGGTATATGAACAATTGTGCAATTCTATTAACCCAGTATAATTTGGAATACTACAAATTTGTCTAATATATATATATATATATATATATATATATACATACATATACACACAAACTTTGAGGTATTGAAATGAATTAGATTACAGGTTGGTGAATCTAGTGGTTTGTCTTATCGAATACTAGAAGGAAGTATTCATGACAATCCAAGCAAAATAAAATTGCTCAATATACTAGACAGAGAAAATAAAAATTCTAGTGTATATGTTCAAATTTCATTTAAAAGGATCCATTTTTAAACCAAATTAATTTAAACAGTTCAAATTAATTTAAATAGAAAAGAAGCTTGCCTTTTTCTGTTGTTCTTGGCCTTTTGTTTTTTCTTCCCCCGCCCTCGACACAAATGAATTATTGTACCACTTTATTATCTTTTTTGTTTTTACACGTCAATAAAAAATGTTTTAAAAACTGGGAGTTAAGTAGGACGTCCCCTAATATGAAAGGGTGAATGCGGTATTATGGTGAAAGAAGATACTAGCTGGGAGAAACTTTTGATTTTGTTTAGTTCTGGAGTGACAAGGATGACCAACGACCCCCAAAATCCCCCCTTTTGAGTTGGCCATGTGCCTAAGTTTTTTGTTCATCGTTGATTTTGACTGTATTTTTAACACGAATAAAAGATTTAATATCTTAAAGTGTAGTATCTGTTCCGGCAGATACTGCAAGCAAAGACCAGATGTGGGGGGAAACCCCACATATAAGACCTTGGTTAATGTAGGGGCAACCCTTCATACCAATTGTCACTATCCAGCTCCCCTACTCCCCAGGGAATTGGTCCCCATTTCCCCTTCACTCCTCACATTAAAAATCGGCCTTGTGCCTAATTTGCTCGGTGGGGGAGCAAATAAATACACTGTTGTTCTTGGCCTTCGGGCCAGGATCAAAGTGTAGTATCTGTTCTGCAGATGCTGCACTTGAGATAATTTGTACCAGTCAGTGAAGGGGAACCCCTCTATACTGAGACAATTCTTATTTTTGGTAACCAGAGTGCCCCCTTTTTGCCTACTTTTAGGGGAGCTGGTTTTTACCCCACATTAAAAACGGCCTTGTGCCTAATTTGCTTTGGTGGGGAAGCAAATAAATACCTTAAACATTATATTCTTTGATTCAAGCAATAGACAGTAAATTTGCTTAAAAATAAGTTTTAAAAATGAAAGCTTAAAAACAAAATTGAATTATAAGCAAAAAATAAAGCCATTGTTCAATAATAAATGGTCACTTGATATTCATGGTGGCAATCACTTTCTTAGTTTCATCTCGGGTATAGGAGATTGGAGGACAACGCAGAGGGAGTGAGGAGATAGCATGCAATTATTATCATCGCCAGCAATTTCTTGCAGTAATCATCAGAGGTGAGAGAACGGAACTTTTTTTTTTTTTTATTATTATTATTATAGTCAAATTTATTGAAAGCAACTTCGGAGACTAACTTTTATTGTATCAGAGACTCACACATTTTTTTTTTTTAACCCAACATAAAGATTTATCATTGAGAGTAGAGAGTGGCAGTTACTGTCCGTTTTTCTTTTCTTTTTTTTTTTTGACATAATACAATTTGTAGTTAAATATTTTTCAACCAATAGCAAATACATCAAAAGTCAAAAAGATGAAAAAACTGTTTTCCAAATGACGCTAGTCAGTAGGAGTTATTAAAACTCGTACTGATCGCTTCCCCAGTCTCGCCTCCCACCTCTGATAATAAAAACTGCGAGGAGTGGAAGATAATAAAAGTTGCATTGAATTGTGTCTACTACGGCAACACCTTTAATTTTTTTCTTCATGTCCTAGTGAGCAGGTATGGTCTACTAAATTTAACAAAACAATTGATATTTTTAAAGGGAAGGGAGAAAATAAATAAAAAAAAATCGTTGATCGCAGTAATTAGCGGTTTTTTTGTTATCAATAAAAATTGCAGAGGCTGACCGGCCAGCAAATACTACTCACTTCTATTACTGGACCCACATCCCCCTCCTTTGGCGTTTGGTTCTGAAAAAAATAAGAAGGTCCAAAATAGGTTCACGGGTGGCAAAAATGACAGCCAATTTAGGGGGAGCAGGAAAATCGACATATTCTAAGAAGGCGCTTGGGGTTGCTTTGTACAAAAGGGACATTTTTCTTTTTTTAATAAAAAAAAAAAAAATAAGGTTTATATAGAACGAAATTAAATATGGAAGATCTTAAAAAAAAGTTTTCTCATACTTCATCCTCATCAGCATTGATATTTATACTAAATTTCGATTGATGTGCGCGTTTCTCTAGATATATATTTAACTCCATCCACTACACGAGTGGAGACAAGGCTGGGTTCATTTATGTACAGGTATCCCCCTCCCACTTTATTTAACATGTCGGTTCCATACTGTCCACGTGGACAGTCATTTTCTCTGTGCTTCTTATACAGTCAGCAGATCAATTTTTCTTCTTTTTTTTTTTAAATATGTTGCTTTAATCAAGAACAATATTACATACTTAATTGCCAAAAATAGTAATATTTCCAAAAATTACAAAAAAATCATCAAGTAGAAATTTCTTTTTAGTTAAAATTTTTATGGAAAATTGGGTAAAATTGCATTTTTCTTAGACGTTATTGAGTAGGCAGCAGCAGGAGTCTACAAACAGGGGACATAACTCCAAAAAGAATATTTTAGATTGTGTCGTGGCTGCAATATTTTTTGTCCAGAGAAATTTTTTTTTTTTTTTTTTTTTTTTTTTACTAACACAATAGCAGTTTTACTTGATGAATTTTGATCATTTTTGAATATATTACTATTTTCAATATG
Source organism: Euprymna scolopes (assembly GCF_053919585.1). Classification (NCBI taxonomy): domain Eukaryota; kingdom Metazoa; phylum Mollusca; class Cephalopoda; order Sepiida; family Sepiolidae; genus Euprymna; species Euprymna scolopes. The sequence goes on from NC_136527.1 coordinate 360,165, forward strand.
ACAATTAAGTACATATTGTTTTTGCTTAAAACGGCATATTTAAAAAATCGATTTCTCAACTATATCTTAACAAGCACTATTTTCTCCATAAAGCTAATAATTTACATTTTGTTATGCCATTGTTCGCGTTTGGCATTTCAAGTCTTTCTCCAGCTGCCTTTTCTTCACTTACCCTCAATCGAGATGCGTGTACATCTGTTTATCCAACCAAAGCTTTGTTCAACATATCCAGACAACCATAGGCAGTCGCAATGTAGAGCCAACTTTGGACAACTTCAACCATGATAGCATAGAGTCTGAACCATCAAAACACACACTACAAATTCACTAAACTATAGCTGAATAATTTCTCTACATCGTCAGAAAGAACCAGTTGGAGTCCGACATTCACTCACATGTCACATGGCATTATGGAAACTTGATCCCGAATGATTGACAAGTTAAGATGAGGAGCTCACAAAACTTGGCCCATGCTGTCACTACATGTAAAATAAAACTTCATTCATATCTCCAAGATAATAAAGCAAGTATCTGGTCAAACTCTAGAATCTGCATGGAAGCCTTTATATGATCCGTGGGGGTAACAGAACCATGACTGGATAGAAATCTTGAGTGATTCACAATTGTATTTAGAGCTTCTCCTGCTCTCAGGATTGAACCTTCAACTTGCAGAAGAGGGTAACTTACTTAATCTGCTGCGCCATATGCTACATGTGTAAATAAACTTTAGTTTAAAACATAATTCACACGGTTTGTTAGTTCTCTAATGCAAAAGCCCGAAGCTAAAGAATCACAAACTCCATTCACATCCGCCATCAACACAGATCATATGTGTCCATAACAAAAGAAGTCTAACTAAATACAGGACCTGGCTTTAATTGGAGAAGCAATCAACATCGTTCTCATTCATTCTCTCTGCACAAACGAAGTTTTCAACCGCTAATATCTATGCTGTATCTTTCGGGTTCGCTGGCACCAATTTGTTCCAAACACCACCATCTGTTTGCACAGCCAGATACCATCCCTCAAATAGACCCTCCTTTCAAGATGTCTCCGATGGTTTGGCCACACTCTGCCCAGCAACCAGCTAACATTATCTATGCCACCATCAAACTAGCCCCACTCCAGGGTTGGAAGAAATGACATCGTGGTCAGCTTCAAACCTGGCTCAGCACGATGAAGCAAGATGCCAATCTGATCCTGTGTTCTCGTCTCTACAGAGTGCACTGCTGGAACTACAAATAGCTGAACCCGATATCAACCACAGCTTCAAACTGACATGTCTGGGCGGAGTTTATAGGAGATGCAGAGAATTCAGTTGGAGGAGCCAGCTCAACGGACCCGCGGTGAACGCTGACAACAACAAACATGGCTTCAAGAGATAATTTTCAATAGAAACAAATCTTCATTGGTACTTTAAATATTTGTGCGTTTAATATCTTGTCAACGAATACACGTATATTAAGAGGGGGATACATCATTGTAACTAAACGAACTAATACACCTGAAGAAGGCATCATTCGAAAGCTCTATAAATATCAACATTGCTTTCAACAAAGGTTTAAAAAAAAAAAAAAAAAATTAAATAAATAAAAAAAAAAAAAACATTGTATGCTCATTCAAAAAATGAAAAATAAAAACTTAGGTACATTTGTTTATTAACTTCCAATTTCTACAATTCCCTTGATTTCTGGAAACACATCAGCTCAACTTAATATAATATAATATAATATATATATATATATTATATATATATATATATAAGCAGTTATCTAAGCAGTGGGGGGGGGATAAAAAATTGTCAGCTGTATAGGTTTTCTTTTCAAAGTATAAGTATTGGTAAACCTTATTCTATCATAGACAGTATCGCTGCAACCAAATATTACCTGCACGTTGTTCACTATGAACCCCTGAACCTCATTCTTATTCTTAAGAGAAAATAAATAGTAAAATGGAGACAATATTTTATTAAGGACCAGTAAGGTGGGACCCAGAAGTTAAAAAAAATGAGGTTTGGGTGCCATCAGCTAGAAACAAAAGCAAAATTTTGTCAGCAAATAAAGAGATGGCACGTGCTCGCATAACTGAATGCTTTTATCAATGGACCCTCAAGAACACATGCTATAAGGCCACAAATTTAGCTATTTAAAAGAAAACATCGTATCAACGATTTTGGTTTGCAAATTACATCTAAAGCAAGATTTTTATCTACTTTCAATCCTTCAAACAAAACAGTATTTTTTAAAACAAAATAAAGGACAATATTTCTTTCCAATCTTTTTTGTCTGAGAGATTGCTCTATCTTATGATACTGCATTGGTGACTGTACAATGCGCATGACAAAAGTTTTTAACAAGCATACAAACCTACACACATTACCATTTATATAATAGATGTAAGTTGGTTAGATGAGCAAGAAAAAATTACAATGGAGCATCTATGAATGAGAATCAGTCACTTACAAATAGATTTGCTATGTAAGAATTAATAATCAATGTCGTCACATAGCAAATCTATTTGTAAGAATTAATAATCAATGTCGTCACATAGCAAATCTATTTGTAAGAATTAATAAGCAATGTCGTCACATAGCAAATCTATTTGTAAGAATTAATAAGCAATGTCGTCACATAGCAAATCTATTTGTAAGAATTAATAAGCAATGTCGTCACATAGCAAATTTATTTGTTAGAATTAATAAACAAGGTCATCACTTATATCATAGCAAATCCATTTGTAAGAATTAATAAGCAATGTCGTCACTTATATCATAGCAAATCTATTTGTAAGAATTAATAAGCAAGGTCGTCACTTACATAATAGCAAATTTATTTGTAAGAATTAATAAGCAATGTCGTAACATCATAGCAAATTTATTTGTAAGAATTAATAAGCAAGGTCGTCACTTACATCATAGCAAATTTATTTGTAAGAATTAATAAGCAATGTCGTCACTAACATCATAGCAAATCTATTTGTAAGAATTAATAAGCAATGTCGTCACATCATAGCAAATCTATTTGTAAGAATAAGCAATGTCGTTATTTACATCATAGCAAATTTGTAAGAATTAATAAGCAATGCCGTCACTTACATCATAGCAAATTTATTTGTAAGAATTAATAAGCAATGTCGTCACTTACATCATAGCAAATTTATTTGTAAGAATTAATAAGCAATGCCGTCACTTACATCATAGCAAATTTATTTGTAAGAATTAATAAGCAATGTCGTCACATCATAGCAAATTTATTTGTAAGAATTAATAAGCAATGTCGTCACTTACATCATAGCAAATTTATTTGTAAGAATTAATAAGCAATGTCGTCACATCATAGCAAATTTATTTGTAAGAATTAATAAGCAATGTCGTCACTTACATCATAGCAAATTTATTTGTAAGAATTAATAAGCAATGCCGTCACTTACATCATAGCAAATTTATTTATAAGAATTAATAAGCAATGTCGTCACTTACATCATAGCAAATTTATTTGTAAGAATTAATAAGCAATGCCGTCACTTACATCATAGCAAATTTATTTGTAAGAATTAATAAGCAATGTCGTCACATCATAGCAAATTTATTTGTAAGAATTAATAAGCAATATCGTCACTTACATCATAGCAAATTTATTTGTAAGAATTAATAAGCAATGTTGTCACATCATAGCAAATCTATTTGTAAGAATAAGCAATGTCGTCACTAACATCATAGCAAATCTATTTGTAAGAATTAATAAGCAATGTCGTCACTTACATCATTGCAAATTTATTTGTAAGAATTAATAAGCAAGGTCGTCACTTACATCATAGCAAATTTATTTGTAAGAATTAAGTAATGTCGTCACTTACATCATAGCAAATCTATTTGTAAGTAATGTCATTCAAGACAACAATCTACATTTGTTGCATAAAATAGAAATTACTGATAAGATATATGTAAACAAAACAAAAAATTAAAATAGGAACAAATGAAATAGATTATGAAATTGCAAAACTTTTTTCCTTTACTATTAAGGGCATAAAGGAAAAAAATGTCTCCAGTTTAGCATTATTCCTATCCAGAATAATTATTTTTAAAAAGAAACTAAACTTTAAAACATTTTGAAGTAATAAGGATGAGAGAGAGGAAATAAAACAAAGGCTAGTTAGCATCAAATATTTATTAAATGCATTGCAATATAGATTTTAGAAGTCTAACTAACTTATTTTTATATATTAAAAGATGTTTGGATATAAATAATGACTTGTTAACGAAACAAAGTTCATTAAGTCTGGATAATTATTGCTAGTAAATATACATGTGTAACTACCTGACAGCAGAAACGAAAATAAAATGATTGGCTTCTCTACAAAGAAACATTAATTTTAATTACTAAATTTGCAATGTATATATATATAGTGTGTTCGAACCAAAAATTCGAGACTTTCTGGCCTTGGTAGTCAAATGAAATTTTGGAGTTTGAACTGCCGGCTTCGCTTTGAATGTAAAAAAGCAGTGATGGTCCTCAATGGGACATTGTAATTCATACAGGTCGTAATACTTTTGAAGTGTAGTGTTGACGACCCAACCCCACTCCGACAACGTTGCCACGCAAGTCTGAACTTTGCGACAGGAGTTATACTTAGAACAGTGCCATTGCAACCCCTTTGACAGTCTAAACGGTATCAGAGTTATTTTTAGCACACCAACATAGCACCAGAGCCACGTAATTCGATTGGTCGACCCCTTTTTTGCATAGGATGACAAAGGACCCTGAGGTGTCCAAAAAAGTTAAGGTCAGCAGACTTCAAAAGTAGTTATCTTTAATTTTAAGGATTTCTTTTTAATATCTTTGTGGTTTTCACATTTTTTCAAAATTTAAATGAAAATAATATTAACAAATCACGAGCTATACAAATTAGGCACAGCTAGCGAAATATAAAAACCAAGATACTATTTTGTTTAGCTCGCCTCATACAATATTTATCATTCTCGCTTTCGACACGATTTCTTAATGCTATGATAAAAAGGAGAGATTGGAACAGTCTATTATAAAGAAAAGGGAATATCATCACTAGTAGTAATTCTATTTCATTTGTACTTGAAGACAGAGAGGTAGGTGTATAACAAAGGAAAAAAAGGACTATTTTTAGATTTTGTAATTATTTATAAATGATCTTACAAACTCACTAACTCGAGCACAATGGGTGACCCATTGGATTGCCACATTTTATATATATATATATATATATATATATATATATATATATATAGCACAATTGTATTTATGCTTTAAAAGCGAACAGATCAACTATTTCTAAAATATAATCAGAAGAAAACAATTGTTTACAACGAATAAAGTTTATTTTATGCAGAATGTCAGAGAAAAGCCATTTCATTTTATTATTTGTACATTTGAACAGAATGGAAATAAACGCACCTTAGTTGCAGAATTATTAGGTCCTTTTTTTTTTTTTTTTATAGATATTTTCTTAAAACTTTAAGGGTGGAGGTATTTTTCTTTTTAATTTATTATTACTTTTGTTTTTGTACAACTGACAATTTATTTGAAGATGTTGAGCCAATGGATCACAAAAAAAAGATCAAGGGAATGAAATAAAATGGGATTTTTCTTTTCTTTAAGGGATGGATGGGTAGAAGAATAAAACACACACACACACACACACACACACGCACACACACACACAAAAAACTATCCAAATTGTGGAGATGTAAACTAACCTGTTTCTCATGAACCTTTTCAACATTCTTAAAAATAAAACATGAAATTGATTAAAACAATTAGCAAAAGAATAAAAATATCATTTGACTGTGGACAAAAGAAAATGATTTAGAAATAACATTAACAGCTGAAAAAAAATAAATATTAAACAAAAGCAGTCAAAATAAGACAATACACAAAATAAAAAAATAACGGATAATTTTTGGACCAGGATTTTTAGGAGAGGACAGGGGGTAAGAAAAAATAAAAAATTGGGAGAGGACTTTTTTTTTTTTTTTCAGTGTTTGAATAAGTTTTGGCTGAAATATTAAACATTTTGAATGTTATTTTAAATTAAAAAAAAAAAAAAACGTTTCTGTTGGCCAAAAAACTGACCGCAGCATAGTTGGTTGTGCGGTTGGCTGGAGATATAAAGAAAAAACTGTGCCACCCCCCCTGCAGCAATGAATGGGGTTAGGGTTACAGAATGTCAAAGTGAGGGTAAATGGTGATGAGAAGCGGCAACTGGCAAGCACACATTTCATGGTGGCAAAAGTATGGTAAGAAAAGCATTAGTAATCGCAGCAGAGTTTCACGTTCACAAAAAGACGACAAAACAGGAAAAGCTAAAAAGGAGCAAGCAAACATGAACACGACAAAAAAGGTTCATCAATATATAGTAACGGTGTGGTCAAATAAAAAGTTTTTATTTTAAGAGCAAAAAGGAATCACATGATTTTGGTCAATAAATCTTTCATTCAAGTCAGAAATTTAAAATTCAGTTTGAAAAGCTTCAAAATCAATATGCAACAACTTTTAATAAATGTGGAGGATCATCTGGAAAGTTCACTGTGTCCCCCTTCCCCCAACACAGCATATTGCCACTTAAAATGTAAACAGTTACTATTTGGGATTGTGTCTAACAGGAGACTATGAGGAGTTGAGCAGAGCAGCAAGATGTCTTTTTACATTAAATTCAAACTTTATTAAGTTAGTACAGCCAGGGAAATAAAAAATGTACAGGGAATTCCAAAGTCTAGCAGTCTGAGGGAAAAACGATTACCTGACTACCTCTAGTCACTAAGGACTTAAACAGTGAAGGGATGGGATTTTGCTGCTTGTAGGGTTAGTCGAAAGTGTACATTGAAGGGGCACAAGTGCTATCAGTTCATCAGTGCACATTCCATAAGAGTAACTGCAAAACAGACACAGTAATATGGCATTGCAGTGATGAGACAGATTTAAGCTTGACCTATCAGAGTTTTTTTTTTGTTTTTTTAGAAGCATTAAAGTCAAAGGACGAAACTAGTGGTAGATGCACCAGCCTAGATGTGGCAACATCACTCCATTCAGAGGTGAATTGTGGCCACGTAGAGATTTTGAAGCGTTTCAATTATTAGATTAAAATTTTTCTGGCTAGAATGAAAGATTATATTGACATGGTCAAGTGTTATGGTTCATTTATGTCCTTAAACCAAATAAGGAAAAAAAAAATTTCTTTCAACTGCGCCATTACGGTACCAATAAACCAGCACAGACTACAATTTTGTTAAATGGTTATATATAAATACGAAGATTTTTTTTTTTTTTTAGAACTTGTTTTTAGTATGACCATCTATGAAGGCGTTAAATTATATTGTCCATCCAAGACAAAAATACGAAAGTAGTCCGAATGGAACCTTAGAAGAATTCTTAGAATTTCAGAAGAACATGTGGCAGCAAGAAAAAGGAAGCAAGCAAGGTTGTTATGACAAGTATACAACAAAAGACACAGACTACACAACTTTTGTGAACAAGTGGTTATATATAAAAAGAAAATATATAGAGAGAGAGAAAGAGAGAGAGAGAGACGAAGAAGAAGAAGAAGAAGAAGAAGAAGAAGAATGAGTAAAACTAGAACTTACAGAACATCGAGGACAGTGCCACTCGCCATCTGGTATAACTTTTAATGGTGGGTTCAAACAATGGATATGATAAGCGGATGGGCATATGTCACAACATAGCAGCTCGCCACCATCTTTGCAAACACGGCAAAACTCCATGTGTTCGTCCTCCTCCTGTTCCTGTATGCCTTCGCCCTCCTACATGAGACAGACAGAAACAGACCGCAAGGTGTGACAATCAGGGCAGTAGGGTGACGGGGCCCAAAAAACACTACGTGACACACGCATACACACAGACTAGTAACAATGGTGGTAGCAATACGAGTGGTGGTGGTAGCAGTTAATAATAATTATAGTAAAGGCAGTGGGTGCGGAAACCTTCATAAAAACACATCTTTCCAAAAAAACGTGGATCACCAATTTCTTGAATTTGTTATAAGATCTTTGCCCCAAATTAGCAAATAAAACTATTTAAAATTTAGAAGAGAGAGAAAAAAAATCTGACAAGATCTAAAATGGTAACTGAGGAGCGCTTCATGGTCTATCCAAAACAACCTTCAGAAGATGCCAGAAAAATGAATAATCTTAGAAAGATACAATTCAGCACGTCTCATAGCAGACACACTCAGTCTTTTTTTTCCTTTCTTTTTTCTCTTTGCTTCCTCTCTTTCGCCATCCGTTATCCAAAAAAAATAAGGCAAAAATCATTTGTGGGTCTAACTTGTCAAAGAATAAGGTTTTGCCAGCACACCATTCCCCAAATATAGTTATCTATAATTTTATTAGATTTTTGTTAGACAATGTCAACATGTCAGAAGCAATTTGATTCTTTCTCAATTTTTATTTCAAAGAAAAAAAAAAAAAATGCAGGTTCGACATTAAATAATTGCAAATACTGCAACGTTGCTCAATGCCAAAACTAATGATACTCAATTAGATTTTCTAAATTGCGTCAAGATTCCTCTTTTAAGATACTTATTTGATCAAAATTGAGTTAGAAATCGAAATGTAAAAATTCTGAGATCAGGTTTTGACTAAACTTTGTTGAGAATTATCTACGAAAACCCAAAATCACTTGTTTTCTCTAAAGAAAAAAAGTTTATCATGAGTTTCAATCCCATCAAATTTTTAATCTATCCTTAAACAGAAATCTTCCACATCCAAAGATAAAAAACTCAAATTCCAGTCAATTTTATCACGGATGATAAATGACATGGTCTTATGCCAATAAAATTTTTTAAAGAAAAAAAAACAAAACAAATTAAACTGAATTTTTTTTTTTTTTTTTTTGCATTTTATTAAAAGTAGCACAAACAGATTTGATTGCAAACTGTCATTATTGGGCGTCTCACTGCATAAGTCTACTTTGCTGGTCAACCAACACTGGGTTCATGCATTCATATTAATACCACTGAATACAAAGACATAACCTATCTCAATATAATATTCTGGGAAGGTATGTTTTCATTCTTATCGCAAGATGCTGAGCGATAAAGGGTTTTGTTTGGCCAACAAAGTCACATTCAACCGATTTAATATTGAAAGAAATATAGAAATTTTTGCAAAATGTGCTTAAGTGAGGTTTCCCGTTAACTTGGAAAACCTACAAAAACACAAACCGAAAGACTGCTGATCCAACATGTCAGATAGGAATAGTGGAAGGGTGCAGAAAAAAGATAACCCACAAAGATGGCATGATAATGTTACCGGATTTCCGGATGAATCCGTCAACCAAAGCAGTGAGAGACAGGAAATCTCAGATGCAGTTACAGTTGAACAAATATTCAGCAGGATACAGATAAATCGTTTCAGATTTTTCTCACACAAAAGATCCAGCACGTGGAGAGCAATCATGACCGAGCAACTCGTCGATCATCTTTGATGAACAAAAATATTAAAACTGCTAACATTACAAAACATTTTTTGTTGGATTTTTCTGCCCAAACAAGATCAAACTTGTGCTTTTTTTTTTATATATATATATAAAAATGTACTTCGCTTGATAAAACCCAGGTTATAGTAAGACATTCAACTAGCACAGGTTAAGCCGACAACCTCTTTCAAGAAGGAAGTTTCTCGGAATATTAAATTCAGAAGCGACCCCCATTTGCGTATTTAATACCATAAAAATATATTTTAATTAAAATGTTTGATTTTTATCTAACATTACCACCACCACCACCAATAATCCTGAACAGAGATGTTATTTTTATTATTTTATTTATTTTTTTAAATATGTTTGGGAATAAGTGTTTATAATAATAATTAGCCTATAATAATGTTTATAATAATAATTAGCATATAATGTTTATAATAATAATGTTTACAATAATAATGTTAATAATAATAATAATTAACCTATGGAAAAATTTTGTATTAAAGAATGAGTGTCTGTAATAGACAGATATTAAATGACAAAAGAAAAAAAAAAAATTTAAAAAGGAAAAATAAAAAAGTAGTGATGAAGAATGGAAAAAAAAATAAAAAAACAAATTAAAAAAAATATATTAAAAAAAATTTTTTCAAATAAATAACAATATGACGGAGAAAGAAAAGAGGAAACAATTTTTTTTTTTTTTCTCTCAAATTGAAATCCATCTACATCATCCTGACCTACTGCAGTTGGGAGCACAATTCTTCATTTGTCAAGCTGAACACACACAAGGCTAAAAAGCTAAAAGACATCCAGGAACAGAGGAGATTTTAGGAGGATGAAAATCACATTCAAATTTCTGAGGAAACACTGGGGTTGGGAGACAGGGACGGGAGAGATTGTTGGGGGAAGAAGGGATGTCGGTTGTCGGTACACTTGCTAGAATAGCAATTAGAGAAGGAGAGAGGAGAGACTAAAACTTTAGAACATAAAAGAAAAAAAAAAAAAATCAAACCTTGAGCAAAATATTGTTTAGATCTAAAAACCTCAGCCCTTTCCCTACCAGATTAACCCTAACCCACTTCCCTACCAGATTACTAGCCAGAAAATGTTTTACGTTCTTGATCACCACCAGAGGAAGGCATTGCAAGTTCTTGGCATCCACTTTTTTTTTTCTTTTTTTTTTTAATAAGGAACACAAAAAGTTAAAAATCAAATTTTAACATCTTTCGAGTGGCACTTTCCTCGGAGCTGTGTCCTTCGAACTATAAACAGAAATAAATATATTCCAGGATAAGCATCGTAAAATAAAAAATTTAAAAAAAAAAAAAAAGAAAAAAAAAAAGAGATTTGTGTGCATATCGAAACAAGAAAAATTCAGGCTGGAAATGATAGATCTCCACCCACCAAGAAAGGAAAAAGAAATCAAATTGGAGGTATCAATTACAAAAAGCCAAATTTAGAAGCAATTTATCGAAAGAAAAAATGTTTAAAAATTGCATATTAAACCTTTCTCACCCAATCAGATGAAAGATGAGGCTACTGATAGGAGCGGCGGTGTATGTAAAAATATATCAGAGTTAAAAAAAAAAAAAAAAGAAAAAAGCCTCTCGTGTGGATGTGTGTACATTATAAAATGCAATAAAAAATTATTTTAAAGAAGCAAACGTGTCAAAAGTAATAGCCAACAAGACGTGAGCTTGTGCCTGGCCAATTTGGCTGAAAGTGTACAATGTTTAAAAGCCTAAAACACTTAATGAAACCAGGCTATCATTAACAAGGAAACAAAGAAAATGCATATAAATGAATAAATCGTCTAATGTCTATTTAAAGAAAAATTTTTTTTTTAAAATGCAAGAATAATCCAATTCATACTATTCAGATAATATCACAGATAATAAAACAGCCTTATATTATTTGCTTTGATCGGACTATTGTTCTCGTCTTGAGTGTTATTGGTGCAACGTTTCTGTCGGTGTAGCCTTTGACCGTCGTCAAGCATGTTGGTTGTTGTCTTGGAAAAGAAAGGAGAAAAGTTACTGCTCTGTATATATTTTTGTATTCTTGGAGTTGTTCAGTTTTTTAACCGTGGTTTCGTATGTGTGAAATAAAAATTGGTTGATAAAGGGAGGCAACTCTAATAAAGATCAACAGAGGATCATCTCTCTTCTATTGTCGAAATGGGGCCCAGTAACTTTTTTCTTTTCCAAGATAACAACCAACACGCTTGACAACGGTCGACAGCTACACCAACCGAAACGTTGCACAAATAACACTCAAGATTAGAACGATAGTTCGGTCAAAAAAAGTAATATAAACAATCTGCCCTTATGCAAAAAATTCAGAACTGTAAAACAGCTATAGTTTGAAAGAAAAAAAACAAAAAAATTTAAAGGTAGTCATGTTCGGATTAAAAGAAAAAAGTTGCAGGAAGAGGAGGCAGAAAAAGAGAGACGCTATGAAAATCTCTAAACTTGTTATCTCATTTCCATAATCTCGAGTAGCCATATCCGACTTCACTGATTTCATTGTTATACAAGACTATATACTCGGAAAGTCATATTGAGCCACCGACACTTGTGGACAGGGTGCAAAGGTACAACTTCTTTGGTTTTCAATTGTGACATTTGGAGAGTGCATAATAGTGGCAAACAAATTCAATTTCAGGACCGAATCGAAAATCTCACAGTTTGTTTTTTAAATAGATTTAAGAAAATTATAACACAAAATAGTTTTTCTAACACAAATTAGCGATTAAAAAAAAAAAAAAATTTTTTTTTGTAACAAAGCCAAAAATTCTAAAAATTTTTCAAAGAGTATTTTTTTGTTGTATATTTATTGAATTAAAATATAAGAAACTTATAAACACAAAATAGTTTTCTGCCCTTGAAGTACGCTTGTCTACCCCTGCTATGCACTCACTAAATGTCCGAACTGAAAACCAAGAATGTACTAGTGCACAAATGCTGAGCCACCTTCTCTAGAGATTATTTCCATTTACTTTGCCATTTGGAGATTATGAGTAGAGGTTTAAAGGCGTAGAAGGAGACAAATACTCTCATCTTTCTTATGAAAGTCACATAACTTAATCAGGAGCAATTTAAAGTGGTCTGCATCCCAACTTGGATCCATAGCAGAGAAGACACACGAGAACAAAACACTAAATTACTGTAAACATCTACAGGGTTTGTTAAAAGCAAAAAGTATTTTACTAATAGCTTTAAATTCCTTAAAAAATTAAAAAAGAAAAACGGAAAGAAACAGAGACATGTGCATACAAGTATTGTGTTTTATCTAAGCAGTTAACTTCTTGTAAGTTTAAAAATAAAAAAATATTTGGACGTAGATCGAAACCAAAACCTAAAGATAATGAGCCATGCACAATAAGCAATAGGCTGGCTTGATACAATGTTTAAAAAGTGTTTTCAAACACTTATTTTTAACGTAACGAGTGTCATGTGAACGATTCATGCATGTGTATTCGTGAAACAATTAGCAAACGAATAAAAATCCAACGACGACTATATATCAATTTTTCCATTTAGACCCCTTAGCAGCCATTTTTCCAGATGAAAACAGATTCAAAAATTTTCCACATGCATGAATATCCTATATACTAAATTTCAAGCCTTTAGATCAAAAATCTGTTGAGTATATAGGTTGAGGAGTGTCTTCACACGCACACATTCTCACTTATATATATTTGCATCAACATCAGTTGTTAACTAGAAATACTATTAAACTTTCTAACTATTGAATATGAATCAGTTTTTATCAAGAATCCTTACTCGATTAACGTGGGGAAAATCCAACTGGACCGGGACAGAAACAAATTATCTCACTACGGAAGGATTAGATATAACCCAAGTTCTTACGGAATATTTATGCATAAAAAAGGTGAATTTTATAGGGGAAAAAAAAACAAGTAAATTTGTGTAGATTATGAAGGCAAAATCTCTAAAATACAAACAGCAAAACATCATAGTTGACTGACAATTCAAAAATCATTATAAAACTTGAAGCAAATAGAAACCTACCATATTCTCACGTGAAGCAAATAGAAACCTACCATATTCTCACGTGAAGCAAATAGAAACCTACCATATTCTCACGTGAAGCAAATAGAAACCTACCATATTCTCACGTGAAGCAAATAGAAACCTACCATATTCTCACGTGAAGCAAATAGAAACCTACCATATTCTCACGTGAACCAAATAGAAACCTACCATATTCTCACGTGAACCAAATAGAAACCTACCATATTCTCACGTGAACCAAATAGAAACCTACCATATTCTCACGTGAAGCAAATAGAAACCTACCATATTCTCACGTGAACCAAATAGAAACCTACCATATTCTCACGTGAACCAAATAGAAACCTACCATATTCTCACGTGAACCAAATAGAAACCTACCATATTCTCACGTGAACCAAATAGAAACCTACCATATTCTCACGTGAACCAAATAAAAACCTACCATATTCTCACGTGAACCAAATAGAAACCTACCATATTCTCACGTGAACCAAATAGAAACCTACCATATTCTCACGTGAACCAAATAGAAACCTACCATATTCTCACGTGAACCAAATAGAAACCTACCATATTCTCACGTGAACTAAATAGAAACCTACCATATTCTGACCTGAACCAAATAGAAACCTACCATATTCTCACGTGAACCAAATAGAAACCTACCATATTCTCACGTGAACCAAATAGAAACCTACCATATTCTCACGTGAACCAAATAGAAACCTACCATATTCTCACGTGAACCAAATAGAAACCTACCATATTCTCACGTGAACCAAATAGAAACCTACCATATCCCGCAAAACATAATTAAACATGTCGAAAAGGGAATTTTTAGACAAATTATGTAAGTTTTAAGCTCAAAACTGCTTGGTTCATACAACAGATTTTTTGAAACTTGTGAAAACTCTTTATATGTGAAATGACAATCTGGTACATTTTAATAGAGTATAGATTCTTATTAAAAGTAATCAAAATGAGGAAACGTTTAAAAGAGAGGTACATTTTAATTGAGTATAGATTCTTATTAAAAGTAATCAAAATGAGGAAACGTTTAAAAGAGAGGTAGATTTTAATTGAGTATAGATTCTTATTAAAAGTAATCAAAATGAGGAAACGTTTAAAAGAGAGGTAAAAAAAATAAAAAAACAATACGTAAGCAGGAGAGGTGATGTAAGAAGCGATAGAGGGAAAGAGGAAAAGAATGGAACGTGAAAAACAAAAAAAAAATGTTATAAATTACAGTAGTAACGACGTGGAATTGACAAGATCAGGATAGCAAATACCATAACTATCTTGTAGCAAAAAATAGAAACAGACAATATACAGAGAGATATACACCCCACCACTCACCCAAACAAATACTAAATAAAAGTGAAAATTTTGGAGGATATCTACTAATTACAACAAAGGAATGCAGCGGAAATGGTGGTGTAGCAGGTCAAGTTTGTTATTAATCATCAAAGCATATTCGAACGGGATTGCAGTCATGTCTGCTAAGGTCAAAATTACAATACTGATGGGGAGGTTAAAAAGCATAGGAAATTTGAACAAGGAGAAAACGAAGGAATCAAATCAGCTGGTGTTTTATGACAAAATACGAGACAAATACAAAGGATTTCATTTTTTTTAAAGATTTTTTTTATATATATTTGACTAATATCAAATAGCCAAAAACTTTTTGAAACGTAGCAAAAAAATAAAATGGGAACGTCAAATTGTGACGGCAACATTTAAAAAAAGTGTTGTTTTTTTTTTTTTTTAATGAAAAAGCATGTATTTCAAAAAATAGCAAACAGACCAATTGTTTGTCAATTTTTTTTTATATATGTAAAAAATCTTAGACTAAAAATGGGAAACAAAGCAAAAAAAAAAACAAAAAAAAAAAAAAATAGTGGGAAATGCCAGGACTTTTTTTTTTGTTAGTTTTTTTTTTTTTTTTTTTTTTTAAATTCAAAAATCATTCCTCCTCCCCTAAGTGGAAGGGTCACCACATTTACATTGCAAGCTTTAAAAAAATAAACAAAATTTGAAAAAAAAAAAAAAAAAAAAAAAAAAACATGAATGTAACAGGAAGAAGGAGGAGTGGGGCAAAGTTCCTTTGCCCACTAAATAATCAAAGAAGGAATTAAGTGTTATCGTAACAAATAGAACAGAAAATAGGAGGGGGGAGGGGGATATACATGCTTCATCCATATAATGCTGCGTTCAAATTGCCAACTGCATTGTAACAACCGCCATTAAATCTGTCACGATATTATATTTCATCATCTTCACAAAATCCCATTATTTTTTTTTAAATCTCATTTAACTTCTTCGCGTAAATTTGACTCACCATTCAATTCATTTTTTTTTTTTTTAAGTCGGTGATGTTCGAGTCATCACTTAAGTTTGAAACCACGTCAATTGGTCGGTCTATCACGCTCAAGTTATAAATAGCATTTTCACCATTAGACACGCATCTTCAGATAAAAGTATAGCACCCAACTCCACAAAAGTTTGTAAAAAAAATCTGTTCCCCACCCCCCATATAACCCTTCTTAAAAAGAAGCCGCTCACCACTTTTCAGACCAGCCCGTGACAAAACTGGATCCTTCTGTACCAGAATTCAATGACCAACAGAAACGGTTTTTCTTTCTTTTTAACGTTTGCACACCTGATATTTCAGGGTGTTGTTTGGGAGATGAGGGGGGGGGGGTAAGGTAGGAGAAGATGGTTGGGGAAGGGGTTAAGGATTTCTAGCAATTTCTAGCCATTACGTTTTAAATAAAAAAAATAAATGTCTAGCATTTAACTAAGAAAAAAAAAAAGGGCTGCATTAAAACCAATTTTATCGAATTTCCATCTTGATGCCATGTAGTACTTTTGCTTTTATTATGATGGTTGACATAAAAAAAAAAAAAATTAAAATAAAAAATCAGCAAAATTGCTTTGGTGAATAGAAAATGTCCAAATATGTTTTTGATATGAAAATTGATTTGTTTTTAAAATGATTCTAATTTCTTGCTTTAATTAATAAATGATAAAAAAAAAAATTTCTACATTATTAAATATCATGCACACAATACACAGTCCTACGCATGCCTTTTTGGTGTACATCAATACACAATCTGGCCAATATTGAATACACGCTCCCCCAAGTGGAAAAATCAAAGATAATTCCTGTTTATGAAAACATTCTCATTTATAATTTAAAAAAAAAAAAAAAGAGGGGAAGAGGCAAAAACATTTTTTTCCTCTCACTTTTTCAACAAAAAGTTTATTTGCAAAAATCTTGACAAAGCAAAAAACAAAGACATTTACAAAGTGACCAAGCGGTAAAAGGCAGTCTTATTATTTTGTGATGGCAGCAGTAGATGTAATAAGAGGAAGAAGTAGGAATAGTAATAGCAGCAGTTGTGGTTCAGGCAGGATTAAGAGAATGCTGTGTGAGGGGGGGTGGGGGTGATGTAAGAGATAGAGAGGTGAATATCCACATCCTAACCCCCACCCCCAAACAAAATCCCAGATCCTCACTTGCTTAACAAGCAGATTCCAGTACTAAAATGCCTTTTTATTTTCAGTTGAAAAAAACTTTTTTTATTATTATTATTATTCAAACAGTTTACGTGATGCAACTGAAATTTGAATCGTAATTCGTTGGGGGTTTGTCCATTTTTTTATTTTTTTACATAGGCATCATCACTTATCAAGGCCAAGAGGCCACTCGAGGATAAGGTTTAAAGAGTGTACAGTAGAAATTGGACAATATAGTAACCGTTAGTAATGGAGATTCGGTAAATTTGTTAACATATGGAACGGCTCATAAAAAACTTGTTTACGTTAGACTTGAAGACAACCATATTGTAGTTAGTTGGAAAGCAGGAAAACGGAAGACAATTCCATAGGCATGCAGTTCTAAGAAAGAAGCTTTGTTCATGGAATCTACATTTAGGTTTAGGCACAGATAAAGAGTGGGGGGAAACTAGTGATAGTGTTTTCTGCTAGACGGGTGTTTCTTGTGAAAGTTTTGCCAGGGGGGGGGGCTATAGATTGAAAATTCCATGAAAATGATAAAGCAGAGACAAACTCGCAACATCTCTTCTGTGAGAAAGAGGTTGCAAGGAAGAGAAAAGGACATCTACTACGAGGCTACAAAGTCTATTTTGAACTCTATCAAGGCAGGATAAGTCCTTTCTAGCAGCTCCTGCCCAGATGTGGCAACAGTACTCCACCCTTGGACGTACCTGGCTCTTATATAGATAGAGAATTGCATCAGCAGTGAGATATCTACTAGATCGATAGAAGGATCCCACCATTTTTCCAGCAGCCTTGGCAACAAATTTGATGTATGTGTTCCATTTAAAATCAGAAGTAAATGTCAATCCCAGAAGCTTGTCAAAACATGAGACCTCCTCAAGACGAGAGCCATTCATTTCAATTGATGCCAGATGGGGATCAGAGGGTTGATGATATAAAAATAAAAGCTTAGTTTTAGATGTATTAAAAGTGTTAGTTACAATATCTTTTTTTTTTTCACCAGTATTGTAACCCAAGTTTTGTCAAGACAATCAAGAGGTGATATTAAACATATCTCTATCTCTACTAATATATAAAAGTCGCTGTGTGTGTGTGTGTGTGTGCGCGTGTGTGTGTGCACGTGTGTGTATGTGTGTGTGCGTGTGTGCATGTTCCTTCCTTATAGGTTCCGAAATGGCTGAGCCTATCTTTTGCAAATTTCACACAAACCTAATTTATGTGTCTGGCAGTGTTCTTAGATATGTTTTGCATAGAAATTCATCTGATATCAAAATTTGAAAAATACACTTAATTTTTACAGGAAAATATTTTACATTACACCAGCAAGGGAGATAATAAAATTTTAACAAATTTCTTAGAAAAACTGATTATAATCTGGAGATCTAGCTTTGTGGTAGAGCATTCGCCTACAGATCGAATGATCTCCTGTTCAAGCCCGGGTGTACCTCACCATTTTATTTTAACTTTTTTCTTATTAATGAATTCAATTTACGATAAAGGTACCATTTAAAATCGTCGCTAATCATTTCTTCGTTTGTCTATTAATCAAAAATGACTTTTCCAGGACATGGTGGGATCCTTCTACTGCTCCAGAAGATATCTCACTACTGATGCAATTCTCTATCTATATAAAAGCCAAGTACGTCCAAGGATGGAATACTGTTGCCATATCTGGGCAGGAGCTGCTAAAAACAGTCTATCCTGCCTTGACAGAGTACAAAATAGACTTTGTGGCTTAGTGGGGGATGCCCTTTTCTCTACCCTGCAACCTCTCTCCCACAGAAGAGACACTGCGAGCCTATCCTTGTTTTATTGTTATTTCCATGGCAGGTGCTCGTCTGAACTCCATTCTCTGGTCCCCCCTCGCCAATCTTTCACGAAAAACACCCGTCTAGCTGAATCCACTGTGAAAAATTTCCCCCACTCTATATCTGTGCCTAAATCAAAACGCGGATTCCATGAACAAAGCCTCTTTCTTAGAACTGCACGCCTGTGGAACTCTGTTCCGTCTGCCTGCTTCCCACCGGACTACAACTTGGATGTCTTCAAGTCCAATGTTAACAAATTCCTAATGAACCGCCCCCTTAAGTAAACACTTCATCAAATCTCCACACTAACGTAATGTACTTGCAATAACCCTTATCCCTGAGTGGCTTCCGGGCCTTGATAAGTGGTGATCACCGTGTTAAAAAAAAAAAAAAAAAAAAAAAAAAAAAAAAAAATTCATCATTAAGCTCAAATATCAGCGATGTGATATTGTAAACATAGACGGCATTTGATAAACGACATTTAAAAATGTTTTTGCAAATTAGTCCACCGGGTAAATTATTCCTTGTAATATTCAATAGAGGATTAATTCTGTGATATTACATACACAATCTGCAACTTGGATGTGTTCAAGTCCAACGTTAACAAATTCCTAATGAACCGCCCCCTTAAGTAAACACTTCATCAAATCTCCAAACTAACGTAATGTATTTGCAATAACCCTTATCCCTGAGTGGCTTCCAGGCCTTGATAAGTGGTGACCACCGTGTAAAAAAAAAAGAAAGAAAAGTTTATTGTATGGCAGAGCAATGCCAGACTGCCAGCTAGCATTTACTAAATATAAAATGTTGAAAACTGGTTTTAAGTAGGTGTGCAAGTGAGAGCCGTGTTTCAACTACTTTTGGAAACACTGGAGATGAAAACAAGAGCAGGTTAAAACGGGTCGACTTGAACAAAATCTGTGTCTCAAAAAACAGTGATGGTTTTGGCCGCAAAGAACAGCAGTCCATTTCTTACATAAAAACAACACATCAAGGTTTTGTTTTCTTTGCTGATAGGCAAAGAAAGAACAGAAAATACACATTGAAGATTCGTGGCAGCCTTCAATATTGTGCTGACATCAGACAAGCTGGACCATTAAGCCTTCAATATTGTGCTGACATCAGACAAGCTGGACCATTAAGCCTTCAATATTGTGCTGACATCAGACAAGCTGGACCATTAAGCCTTCAATATTGTGCTGACATCAGACAAGCTGGACCATTAAGCCTTCAATATTGTGCTGACATCAGACAAGCTGGACCATTAAGCCTTCAATATTGTGCTGACATCAGACAAGCTGGACCATTAAGCCTTCAATATTGTGCTGACATCAGACAAGCTGGACCATTAAGCCTTCAATATTGTGCTGACATCAGACAAGCTGGACCATTAAGCCTTCAATATTGTGCTGACATCAGACAAGCTGGACCATTAAGCCTTCAATATTGTGCTGACATCAGACAAGCTGGACCATTAAGCCTTCAATATTGTGCTGACATCAGACAAGCTGGACCATTAAGCCTTCAATATTGTGCTGACATCAGACAAGCTGGACCATTAAGCCTTCAATATTGTGCTGACATCAGACAAGCTGGACCATTAAGCCAGCTTTGATCCAGTCAAGAGAAAGCCTCATAAAAAAAGAAAAAAAGAAAGTGATGTTATGACACCCAAAATACTCGTATATATGATTTGAAAGGGAGGAGGGGTAAAACAAAAGGAGGAAGAGGGGAATAATGCATCGTCTTTGCATTACCTTGGCTTACATCAGTACATTGTTCCCAATTGACCATTCATAGAATTTTTTTTTTTTACACGGTGGTCACCACTTATCAAGGCCCGGAAGCCACTCAGGGATAAGGGTATTTGCAAGTACAGTACGTTAGTGTGGAGATTTGATGAAGTGTTTACTTAAGAGGGAGGTTCATTAGGAATTTGTTTACGTTGGACTTGAAGACATCCAAGTTGTAGTCAGGTGGGAAGCAGGCAGATGGAACAGAGTTCCACAGGCGTGCAGTTCTAAGTTTCATCCAAATTAAGCATACACAATCTCCTAGTAGCATTAGGTGTCCTTGCAAGATCACGCTAATATCATTACCAAGGTGCTGCCGTTTTTACTTTACAGGTTGAAGGTTATGTTATTTGCTTTCGAAATATGTTTTAAGATGATTATAAAGTGGAGGGGATCTAAGCTGTGAAGGGATGATGGAGATAGGTGTGTGTGTGTGGGGGGCGGGGTAGAAGTTCGTTCCTTTCAAAGATAAACCTTAGAACTAAAAAAATAGTCATGATAATCTTACCAAAAAAATAAAATTTAATAAAATAGATAAAGACCTAACAAAAACAAAAAATAAAATTTAATAAAATAGATAAAGACCTAACAAAAAAAAAAAAAAAAAGTTTCATTTTTATTGGTCCCCATTACATCACTGGGTTAGCATCAACAAAGGGCATCTAGCCTATAAAGATTTTTATTTAATGAAGAAACGTGATTCTAACACACGCATGGATTTAGACCATGCACAGTAAACTTTGTTCAAGTGTGGCTCAAATTATGCTTTCTTAGCCTGGGAACGAGCTAGAGTCATAATTAACGATAGTACCTGCACATCCATGTGTGTGTGTGTGTGTGTTGAGCACTAACTTGAAATTCAAGTCAGTCATTTAAGCTTGCATGCGCAGATCAGGTTATAATCATAAGATCACTTGCCATCTAGACATTTATATAAATGTTAATTTCAACTGTACTTCTTGCGGTTAATGTTGGCCATGTGGTTTGTTCCTTGCTAATGGAGTCAAGAGATCACTTCTCTGGCTGATTAATCGTAACTCACTGCACTGATGATTCCCAAAAGGATAAACCACTAATGTTTGTAGGTATTAAAAAATAATTATAGTAACAATCATAAATATATTTGTAGTCATCGACATACAGTCCTGTTTCGTTGTATCACAACTCATCAGTGCCGCTAGACTAGCATCGCTCCCTAGCCAAGGATTGAACCTAGAACCGTTGTGTTGACAGTCGGCAGTTCTTCCACTCGACCATGAGGGCGACGCCCGTAAATAACTCGTCGGAATGTCTATTTAAATGGACACCCGCCACCACATTTATAGTGCTCAAATCGCCTGTTTGTAAACAAACAACGAGCTTCGCATTTTTCAGCCAATTAAGTAGCGGGTGAGAATATTTACGACAGTGCTCTACCCAAAGAGGGGGGGGGGCATAAAATATATTTGTAGTCATCGACATACAGTCATATATATATATATATATATATATATATATATATATATATATATATTTTTGTATATTTTGGCAGCAAGTCATTATTCAAGCACGTCTGAATACTAGTTATTCTTTTTTCCAATTTTTCTGGATATCTTTTCCATTCACTGAGCGGTCTTTATTTCAGCTGGCACGTTGTGTAAAATGGTGCCCAAAAGTTGTTCAGCCATATTCTACTGAAGTGCTTTCTCTCAGTGCATCGGATTATCCTTAGGAGCAATTGTTATTGTTTTCTTTTTCTTTGAGTCTTGGCGTTTTTATAATTTTTTTTTTTTAGAAAGCGCTTCAGTAAATAACTCTTAAAAGAACATAAAAAACAGTGAAAGGTCGAAAAAGGATTTGTTTTTAGTTCTATTTTAGACAGAGGCCAAACTGAAAAAATTCCACGGCATATCAGTTTTGGATGATCCGTTTGGAATTTTGTTTTACACATTAGATATTTAGCAAAGATTGGACAACAAATATCAGAAAATTGGCCAAAAACATTCATTCTTTGACCATCAACTGGGATGTTTTTTACAAGGAGGGGGTCAGTTTTTTGTCAACGTTCTTGCAAAGTCATTCACGCCTTGCAATGACTAACCTTATTTTGAATGCTGGCAACGTCGTATGGTGCGGAGGCTAAGCAGTTGGTTTTTTTGTTTTTTTTTTTCATTTTTTCCTCCTTTGCATTACAGGTTCGAGCCAGCCTACCATTTTTTTTTTTTTTTGCACTCGCAAGGGTACTTGATGGGTTGTTCATTTTTTTTTTAGTTTTTTTTTTTAGGGAGTTGGTTAATTTTTATTTGTTTCCCTCCGTTGTATCATAGATAGTATATCATAAATAGAATCTTTTTATTATCAGCTAAAATAACATTTTTTGTTTTGTTTTTTATTAAAAAGTGCTGTTCATACTAAAATCAAAATGTACACCAATAATCAGTTCAGAGTCTGAGGCATTTTGGTATTTTTTTTCTGTCAGACAATGTGGTATGGTTCTGCAAAGTCCACACCTCCAAGCTTTGCCTCACTTTAAGAAGGGAGGAAGTCGATTACTTATCACTTGAGCCACCTCTACCAAAGAATAGCAACATTTTTGTAGGCTCCACCTAACTGTATCTAACCTCCTATGGGGCGTTGGATATCCGTGAGTACCAACATGCTTTTATATAAAAGCATATTGATATATTTATCAGATTATTTGGCATGACTGAAAAGATTTGGGCCCTAGGTCAACGAGCGTCTCATGTGCAGGTAGATTTTATATTGGTCTGTTGAATCATGTGACATAGGATAGATTTGCAGTGAGATATCAGTTGCAGT
Organism: Euprymna scolopes; assembly: GCF_053919585.1. Classification (NCBI taxonomy): domain Eukaryota; kingdom Metazoa; phylum Mollusca; class Cephalopoda; order Sepiida; family Sepiolidae; genus Euprymna; species Euprymna scolopes. Next base: position 383,594 of record NC_136527.1, read on the forward strand.
TTAAACATAAGTGACAAAAGTAGTACTAATTAATATGAGATCCTCTTCTATCAGAAGGGAAGGTTACACCCACCCCCTATGAAAATAAGATGACCACAAAGCAAATCTTAGTTAAGGAACAACGAACCCATCTATAAGACGCCCTCTTTCATAAGTGGATCAGCTCACTGAAAAACAGCCTTTTAAACTGTGGTTCAATAAGGAAAAAAAATAAAATGCCCAACATACATCCCTTTGACACTTCTCTCCCATTAAGAGGAGGAGAAAGCTTTTGGCGTGTTGTATCTCAAGTTTGAAAATATTTTTAGATGCGTCAATGTTGATTGGCAAGAGAAAAAAAAAAAAAATTCTTTTTAGGATAAAAATTTCGAAGAGGGCTTAAAGTGAGAATGAGGAATTAATGCAGCAAGGAACCCAAAAGAAAAATATCGTTAAATGTACGAGAAGAAATTGTTAAAAGAAAAAGGAGGGGGAGGAGGAGCAGCAAGAGCACCACCACCACCACCGCAGATTTAAATGCACACAAGTTTAAGTAATTCCTCATTATGTAAATCATCATATCGCCACACTTAGCAACACACACGTAAAAAAAAAAAAAAAGGACAGGACAGTAAAGTACCAACATGAGCATCAGTAGATGGAAGAATTTTGTAGAAGAATTTCAGGTTTTCCCCACCCTTCCGAGTAGGGGGGATTTCATGCAGTGATGGGGGGGGAGAAAGAAAGCGCAAATGAACAGGGGCCAATTGGGGGGAAAAAAAAAAAATCAAATGTAAAATATTTGTAAAAAGCACTGAGGGGTTGAGAGGGGAGGAAAGGTCAAAGGGAGGGAAGAGGAATCGGGGAGGAGGGGTGGGTATAATAGAGCGAAAGATTAAAAAGGTATGGGGAGGGGAAGGTCCAAAAATGTTAGCAGCTTGAATAATTGAAAAAGTGCAACAGCAGTAGGTCTGTCGGACGGTGGAAGAAGAACAAGAACAAACGAATACAAAACAAACATTTAATCTTTTTTTTTTTTTCGTTGGAAAAAAGAGGGGATTGAGGGGGGGGATATTAAATAAAAATGGGGAAGGGGTTGGAGAAAAGATTTTTTTTAAATAAATTAAGGATTTTTCATTTTTTTCCCCTCCCCCTCAAAAAAAATTGAAAAAGAAAATGAAGAAATCAAGGTCACTAAACAAGTGACATTTGTGAATCAATTAAAATAAAAAATATGCAGGAGGAAAAATTAAATATTTACATCAGAATTTACAGAGAATGAAAAGTCCACGGATAAAGTTTTTTTTTTTTTGTTTTTTTTTTAAATTAAATTTTAAATAATGTAAAGATGAGATGAACTAATAGATAAGGCTGTGGTGGTAACAAGTTTGTGGCAAACAGTTTCTATTGAAAGGTGAAAAATTCTTCAAATAAAGCCAAACAACCCAGAACAGAATGCTTTCTTTATGGTTTTAATCTATTTATGTTAGCAGAAGCAGAAAAATGTTCTTGTCCAGAATTTGACCAATATTAAAAAACAAAAAAATCTGCATAATGTAAATACTCATGGTGAAACAAAAATATATTTCAAAAATTGTGAAAATTGTTAGAGTAGTTTTATTTTTAACTAGCGAGGGGTACCCGGCATTGCCCAGGTGTTTTTCGGGGTATGTGAAAAAAAAACCCAAAAATGTGAAAAAAAACAGGTGCCCGTGAAAAAAAAACAAAAAAAAAAACAAAGCCTTCACGACGCACAGTTGGAAAATAGTAAAGTGTTAAAAAAAACAGGTGCGCGTTTTTGATTGACGTGACGGCGATAGGTATTCAGCAGTAAGCATTTTTAATGAGGTCAATAACTCGGTTTGTTTGTTTTTAAAAACCCGCTCCCTGTTTATTAGGAGGAGCGAAATGAAAGCTACAGTCTGATATGACGAAGTCGACATTGAACAAACGTTACTTAGCTCTCTTGAGACAACTGGCTTTCGGCCTGTGATTAGAGTCGAGTTTCGCTTTTTGTTTATACCGAAAACCGAATGTAACGCGTGCCGATGCAGCAAACGTGGAATAATTAACGTTTGAAAGTCAATAAAATTAAATAGACAGGCGAGCTCCATGGTTAAGTGTGAGATATTACAATTTATAGATGATATAAAAATTTTTAGAAGTTGCGAAGCGAGCGAGCACTTCTCTGAAAGAAGCCTTTTGTGGACATCGAGGAGAAGCGTACGTACATACATACATTCTCGCTTTTATATTTTTAGTAAAGTAAAATTTTTAAGTGATTAATGGGAATTCATAGGCATTAAGATATAAATCAAGTATGAACTGCTGAGTGATCTCCCTTTGTTTGCTGACACTTCTTGGACATGTCACTTCTTGGATACTCAAAATTTAATTCTTATTTAATAAAACTACTTGATCAACTTATGTGCTTTTTGGAACATGATATTTTCATTTCATCATGGGCATGTACATCATACAGATTTTTCTATTATTTTTGTTTTTTAATATCGGACGAATTCTGAAAAAAATCAATATTTCATTCTGGTTCACCAGTTTCCTTTGTGAAATGTTGGACCATGTTCTAAAGCTTATTTTTCAAGTTACTGTATTTTCCGTTTTCACAGATGGTTTACATAAAAATAAGTTGCATGATAGTAACGCTGAAACGGATTTCATTTATGGATGGTGCAAAATTAAAACTAAAAAAAACAACTTCAGTCTCATAAGACTGAAGTTGTTTTTTTAGTTTTACACCATCCATATTTGTTCATGTGGATATTTCTATGGATTACAGCAGTCAACCATGTTTGGAAATACTGATCGCACGTGCAATTCTAACCAAACTTGTTTTTGGCTGAATGAAGCTTGAATAAACGCACCTCCACATTCTTAGTCGTTAATAGGCAACATTTTCAGGTCTGTTAAATTCTAATTTAAAGCAACCGAAGAAAAATGTGACACCAAAACAGTCAACTTTCCACAGACTAACTGCAATCTAGCCATTTAAATGAAAGGCTGTAAGTATTGACACTCAAACAATTAAAATTCAGATCCACATCCCCTTCAAGAGACAAACGCAAATACTGAGGTAAGCAAGAAATTTAAGTACAAGTCCAGAGTTCAACCTAATTAAAAAACTATAGAATAATTTTTATGCATACTCAACACCAAACAAAAGTCTCATCCTTTTTTTAATAAAAATAAATCTTTATAAATGACAATATTGTATTTTAACCTGCCATATTTAAAGGGAGACAACTTAATTCGAACTACTGAGATCAAAATAAATCTTGTAATGGCTATGATTTAATATAAAAATTGTTAAAAAAAAACAAAACAAAAGTGATTCTCTTTATTGTGCATGTGTGTAACATTGTTTCTCTGATGAATGCAACACGTATGCAAAGACAGTCACAAAAGAAAATTATAAACTTCAACAACTTTTCTTGGTGAAGACAAAGGTATACACTTTGTCATTTCACCTAATCAAACCAGCTACTCACTTTCAATACAGGTCACTTATCCATACGGTGACCAGTTTTACCAAGTACGACTTCTCTTAGGAGTAGAGAAAGTGCAAACTCACACGGTCAAACGTCATTGGTAAACTGCCAGCAGTGGTTTCTTTTTTCTTTTACCCTCTCTACTTCCTTTTGATATTCATGCATATATATATATATATATATATATATATATATAAGAGCAAATAGTTAATAAAATGTTAAACACTTTGAAAAAGTTAACATATTTAATCTGAAAAGGAAACACTTGATAAGTGGATAGTCCTTAATCTGCGGAGTTTCGAAGAAATACTTTCCTTCTCATCAGAGGGTAAGAATTAGCAAAATGCGGGATCGGATTTTGCATACAAGAGTATTTGATGAAACTGCAAGTAAGTCAAAAGATCTTACTTGATAACAAAAAGTGAAGCAGAAGGAATATGGTGAAGAAAAAGATGATTTCACGTGAATGGATAGTCTGGTGAAAGGTAAAGTACCTAATGACAGTAAAATCCAAAAATGTAAATTCAAGAAAGTTAATTAAATTTCCATTCACACAAGTAAAATCCAAGGAAATCGTGTAATTGGAAGATGGTCCAAAATAATCCAAAAGGCCGAAATCCGTGGAATAATTCACAAATATGTACAAGGAAAAGGGGAAAAAATTCCAATAATAATAATAAAAGAAAAATAAGATATGCGTTTAACACGGCTGCAGAGACTATATATATACATATATATATATATATATATATATATATATATATATATGATGATTGCAACGTCTTGTCAGACGAGTGCCACTCCCTCAGACATTCAAAATCCATGAGCCCAAATGCCTGAGGGAGTATCTATACAAAGATGATGTTACAGAGTCTTAGCTTTGTACGACAGCTAAGTCTCTCTCTCGGTTCAAAATGTTGAGATCCAGCAACAAGCAAGAGCAAGATAGCCAGCAACAAATTAAACTGCAGACCAGCTTAATGCGGGTACTGGTCTCCCGCTTTATGGTTTTTTAAATCAGAGATTTGCTTCTCCTAGAAAGGTTTCCTTCACCACGGCTTACGGGAGCCCTCTCTACCCCAATACACATATACACACACACACACAAATATACACGGTGCTAGTTGGCCATTGACCCAGAAAAAGAGTTCATTCGCCCTTTATATACACACACACAAGTCCGTGATGCCATGCTTACACCATGCCACCAAATTCTAACTTGATTATGTTAAATACATATCTACTTATATATAAAAATGTTCCTGTGAGTTTGTACTCTATAGATTTCAAAACAGCTGGGCCAATTTTTTTTTTTAAACACAAACTGGGAATGCTCTTAGATAGGTTTTGTACCAGAATGCTTCCAATAAGTATTGAAAAAATCCAATATATATATATATATATATATATATATATATATATATATATATATATATATATGTATTTTGTGTACAGAAAGTTGTTAGATGAGACAAATCATTGGTACCGTCGGTTTCAAGCCCGATAATAAGGACCGTTTAAGGTATCCTTATCAAGCTCTCTTCAGCCAATATTCGTCTATTCTATATATATGTATATATATATATTCGTATAGACGAATATTGACTGAAGAGAGCTTGATAAGGATACCTTAAACGGTCCTTATTATTGGGCTTGAAACCGACGTTGTTGTCTCATATAACAACTTTCTGTACACAAAATATAAATACGCTCTTACATTTCGGATTTTCTTTTAATCGAGCACTCTTCCGGATTTCTTTTTCCAAAAAAACTAATCATATATATATATATATATATATATATATATAACTACTTGATCAATTTGCTTTGCATGATTTTTGGAATATGACATTTTCATTCCACCATAAAATATTTTTGGGTGTATTTTTTAATTAGGTTGAATTCTGAACTTGCTCTGAACTTTTCAGAGTGAAGAGAGCAGGCTTAAAGAATCCTTTGATTAAGATAAAAATTATTCGTTCTTTTCCGAGGAAGTAAAATTATAAGTAGAAACGGGTAAAGAAATTGTTTAAAATGAAATGGAATTTTTTTTGTGTTGCACTAAAAATAGAATGAAAATATTAAGTCTAAATGCTGCGTCCAACAGTTTCCCAACAAAAGTTGTCAAGTTTGCTCATCTCAACGCCCGCCAATCATTCAATTAATTTTGATTTTCCTATTACTCATTAGAGTCAAGTTTTCTAAAAAGCAGAAAGATGAGGTTTAAGATTCGTAATGAAAGATGTTCACTAGAATAATAAGAATATTAAGAGAAAAACGATGCAAAGCAGCAGACAGTTATTAAATGGGGTTTTAATTAAAACGCATCAAATATTGGAAGTGACTTGCATCAGAAGGTGAGATACGAGCAACAGACGTAAAAGACTCACGAGATTAAATTGTTGAACGAGAATATTCTCTACTCTTCATGTAAGCTTTATTAGGACCAACTACTCCCTCGCAAGGTACAAAAGAGCCACTTTACGAAAGCAAAAATATTCTATAAGATCAAACATCCAGTCGGCAAACTCTGATCCTTCCCCGATAAGAATTTGTCAGAACGAATTGAACAATGCTCAAAAAAATTTGTGGTCGACCTACAATTTTCGACACAATGTCTAACAGGCCATGAAGACTAACTTCCCTTTAAACTGATGGTCATTGGGTGCGTTTCCAAAGCCATGCGATATCACCTCATGTCTTTAAAGAGAAATTCGGATTCGTCTGATAATTATTTTTTATTTTTTTTTTGCATTTTCACCCTCAACAAGGCACATTGCCACTTTGTTGTAAGGGGCTACTATCAGGGACATAAGCATCACAGGTACTGTGTAGGAAGTTGGGCAGCAAGATGTCGGTTCACGTTTAACTTCTGCATGTCAGTACAGTTGGGGAAGCAGGAACCCAGAAGGGAATTCCAAATCTAGCGGTTCTGGGGAAGATTGGAGTAAAAGGCTCTCTTACATCTAGGGATCTCTACTGTGAAGGGGTGGGATTTAACTGCTTCTCGGGTTTGTCGGGGGTATTTACGTCGAGGGGGTACAAGTGCTTGCAGTTCGTCAGAGCATTCACTGTTAAAGTACTTGTAGAACAGACAGAGGGATGCAACATTTCGTCAATGGGACAGAGGCTAAAGTTTAGATAACAGTTCAGGACCTATCAGATTGGCGACTCTTTTGAACCTTGTCTAGGAGCGAGACACTAGTGGCAGATGCATCAGCTCAAATATGACAACAATACTCCATGCATGGGCGAATGGTAGCCTTATAGAGGTATAGGATACTTTCGGGTATTAATAGCTTTCTAGCACGGTAGAGAAAACAAACCTTCTTCGCAGCGGTCCTGGCAATGTTCTCAATGTAATTGTTCCAACTCATGTTTCCTGTGAACGTTAGGCTGAGGAGTTTAAAAGATGTACTTTCAGATAAAGAGTCATTGGCCATTGCTTTTGATGGTAGGGAAGGTTTTTTGTAATATGGAGCTGCTGTCCACTTAAGCGCTTAGTAGAAAGGGTGGTTGCAGGAAGAGCATGCATGTGGCAGTAACACACATCCAGCGAAAAACCCAGAAAAGGCTATTGAAAAAAAAACACCAACCGTACCACGTGCAACACCAACTGTACAGGAATTAAATTGTGTTCAGACATGAGGGCCACATACAGCATATTTCTTGAGACATTTCATTGTTAGATTACTTCCCGCTTTGTAAACGGTGATAGCTGATTTGGCATACCTGGCGAAACATCTTCCAACAGATATGACATATTAGACCAACATTTTATATGAAAGTAATTTGAACGATGAGAAAAAATCTTATATTTAATGTATAATTTTTATTTCTTGTAATTCTTAACTTTCTTTTCTGTGAAACATTAGAAGTTGAATAAACATTTTTTTACAGAAAAGTATCACTCTTACACCAAACTACTTATAATAATCATAAGAACTAGCGGGACCTGTGAAAATTCAACAGGGGAGTCCTTCATATGTAACATTGATGTTGGCATTCTGCAGATGTTCACTGCAAAAGTATTTATCTAAGATAGCACGAACGCCCAGTTAAGCCCAGTCGTAAAGTACACTTAAATATATTTTAATTCTTGCAGATTTCGTATATATTATTATAGAGTTAATGTTCTATCGATTTTTATGTGATAAGAATGTGATTTCAAAAATAAAAAAAAATATATCACGTGTATTGAGTGCATTAGCTTGAATCGAAACCGAAATAAAAACATTTTTTTCATTATATATATATATATATATATATATATATATATATTAAATTGTGATTCAATGAATTTCAAAAAACTCTCATTGAAATGAAGTGGTTGAGTTTCATATCAAAGAATTTTTATTATTCTAAGCAAGACAAAGAATACTTTAGAAAATTAATCTCCTTAACCTATAGGGTTTCGATGTCTACCATTTCATCAGAGGAGAGAAAATATTAGCAAATACTTATAAAGGTATGCAATTTAATCTCGCGAGGCTATTACGTCTGTTGCTCGTATCTCGTCTTAGGATAACGAATGTTGATTAAACTGTATTTAATACAATATTTAGTCTCACTCAATCATTTCATTCTCATTGAAAGAGAAAAGAAAATTAAGCTTTAAAGACAAACTGTACAAACGATTCAGAGCTTGAAATCTACAGGAAATAATCCCTAACACACACTAATTAAAAAAATAAAAACGGTGTACCTTACTGTGTGCAAGCAAAGAAGAGCAAGAATGTGTTAGAGACATGCACAACTAAGAATTCTGGGTTGACAAGGTTGCCTTTTTGCTTTCAGCTTTTTTGTTTTTTTAAAGATAAGCATAAACTACTTGATTGCGAAAAGGGGAGGAGGTAACTATAAGGCCAAGCAAATTTTACAGTGAAATGATCATAAAAACAATACAGACCAAATAATTACAATTTATACCACTTGTTATTAAAAGAAAAAAATTAATATCTACATAAAAAAATTTGCAACTAATAACTTTGAAAACGTCAAAATTTTATTTTCTACCAACTTGTATTTCTTTTCAAGTGTGAAAACTAAAATATATTTAAAATTGCTATCATTAAATTGATTTACTGGAAAAAAAAATTTTTTTTTTTTTTCAAATAGCTGCTTTTTTCTGTCGTCATATTATAAACATCTTCGATAAGTTAATTTAACCATTAAAAATCCAGAGAAAATAACTCTTACAGTTTCCACACTTAAAGTAGAAAATTAAATTTGTTTTTAAATGTGTTTGGTGAAAGTTATTAGTTGTAATTTTTCTTTAATTTGCTGTTAACTATACTACCAGATCAACAAAACATCTTAACATTCAATTTCAGTCTGAATAGTTTTGTTTTCACTTCTAAATGGTCGATGAAAAGCAAAACTTTTTCTCAATCCTCGAATAGCATGCTATTAACTAGAAACCTAAATAATGAACAAAACTTTTGCGATTCCAGGTTTAACTATCCGCCACCACAAACATTAAGGATTCATTTTTTTTACTTGTTCAAAAAATTTACAAATTTTGTTATTAGTTTAAACATTTTCTTTTTCAATTTTGTTTCAAAAGTTGTTTTTTTTTTTTTGTAAAAACAAAGAAAACATGAAAATACAAAATAAATCTTGATTTGTCTCAAGCATAAACAGTAAGCTTTCATATAAGATTCACTTTTGTTCATTTGAAACGAAGTTGTTTGTAAAGAAATTTGGATATTGCTTCTTGATGCCAAGAAAAAAAAAAAAAGTGCCTTATTCTAATTATACTTAACCCAGCACCACCTGGATATCTTTCATGTTTCCATACAGAGATCAAAATCAAGGTATACAGACAGGGTGGAATGATAAAATTCTTGCCCAAGAAAAGACAACATGATTCCATTTCCGTTTGATGAAAACGGGTTTTCTTTTTTTAGTTGCAAACCATCTACTAGTTGGTCAGTTGTGTACGAATCCCAAGAGCGATAGGAGCCTTCTATCATGTCTGAAAGTGACACAATGTTCAACAAGCGAGATCAGAGATGCACCTCTTTACAATTCATGCTCTCTACCGATCCAAGTTATGAAAACAGGACCATTGCCAACACCATCAAAATGCATCACTGGATCACCACGAATAACAGGAACATGCCCAGGATGATGAAAAAGTTTCCGGCCATGGTTATGGCCTTTCATGTGGTCTCAAATTTAAGTTCAAATATTCAGAATCTTAATTGGTATGCAATGACTGGATCAAATTCAATAATAATATATTTTTTATTTTCAAATATGTTATGTCCATATTATACCCCTAAAAACCTTTAAAATACCCCAAAGAAAATTTTTAGGAATATTAATTGACATCTAATACCTATTGTAAAAACTTCACAAAAACATGAATTTTCACAAACGACGGCAGAAATGTCGGGCTTACATAATGCCAGATGAGTCCATATTATCATGAATATAGGGGTGTTAACTACCGCAGAACAGGTATGAAGTCATGACTCTCCAGTTATGTGTTTGACAGTGAGGTTTTCCTAGAATGCTGAACATAATGGGGGTTTTAGCACCTTCCACGAAGGATAAGTGTGTTAGTGAAGTATGGCTTATATGTAATCAATTTAATACTTCTTTCTTTCTGTTAAGATTATTTTTTGTATGCTTTTCTCCGATGATTGGTTTGATACGTTGAAGTTTATTGTTTATACATTGGTTCCATTCTTCTTGCCATTGGTTGTTGGTGAGCATTTTTTTTTAATTTGGGGTTGGTAGTCTGTGTATGGTATTTTGTTGCTGGAAATTTTCCCTTTGAGAATCCTGTACATATAAATACATAAACGCCTACACATTCCTAACACATTCAAACAGAAATGATTATATGACTACTTTATTTAATCATATAAATATACAAAAATATAATTTTAGGCATAAATTTTCAGTATTTACTTCAACAGTGCTCAATACATAGAGCTACGTAGTAAGTTATAAAAATATATATGGCAATTAAGCTACACAGAATATTCCACGTTTCATTCATTCTCATGAAAATTCGTCAGGCTTATGCAAAGAGGTGTGGTTACCTCGTGCTTTTATGTATGCATATGCTATTGGATTTTTAATTAGCCAATCAGCTTCCTAGTTTCCTCCGCACCCATCCTAATCAGCCAATAAACGGGCACTTTCAGGACAAAGGTACCGTTGACTTTAGGTTCACCCCCTTCCTTTGTGTGTATATATTTCATGGGAACAGTAGATATCTAAGTTGACCTATTTTCAACCTAGTTGTAGTTAGATATTTATATTAAAAAAAAAAAAAAAAAAAAAAGCGCTATATGATTGATAATTTGTAATTGAAATTAAAAATCGGCTTCGCAAGGAAGACCAAACAAAAACTGATTTTGATTGTTCTTCCTTGTGAAACTGATTTTTAATTTTAATTATAAATTATCAATCATCTTACTCAATATTAAAATAGCTCTAGAATATATATGCCTATCGAGCTTATTATATATATCTACATTACAAGAGCTGTTTTATTTTATTTTAATTGTATTAATGAATTTACTAATACATTAAAATATACTCTGCTCTTTAGACTTGTTCTAATCTCCTTAAAATTATATATAAAACAATGTTGGTTGTCTCCATTTTAGACTACGGCAATACAAAACACCGATTGATATTTAATTTCTTGAAATTATTTTTAAGGTTTGTCTAATATTGTATACCCTCCTGAACCTAAAGTTATTCCAATAAATCTGGCACCAAAAATCTGAGAACTTACAAAAATGGTGATTTCCTTTAAAGAGACATTGTTTTTTTTTCTTTTTTCCTTAAAAGTTTTCATATAAACATTTTTCTTTTGTTGATACAATTTATAATTTCCCCGCAAAAGTGAACCAAACAAAAAAGCTTACTTTAAAAAAAAAATGTAAAAAAAAAAAAATTTTTTTAATTTAAAACATGCAAAAGTTATAAGGAAAAAAAGATTTTTTTTTAGTTAAATTCAGGGCTCCAAATTTATTAAGACTTTTTTTTTTTTTAATTTTTTTTTTTTTTTTCTTAAATGTAAAGCAAATTTTTTAAAAGCTACAAAATTACTAAAGCAGAATTTAAAAGCTATTTTTTTTTCAAGGCAATTAAATTGAATATTTCTCTGAAAGCATAACTAGAAAGAAATCAAAAATCTACAAAATGAAAGAAGGAGCCCGGTAAGAAAGAAAAAAGACTTCTTGAAATAGACGAAGGATATGAAATCAGAGAACTCTTAGAATATCCTCAGGAGAGAATTTGTGGTTGTTTTGACTAATGCACAAATGAAATATTGCAGTTAAAAATAAAATAACAGGAAAACTAATACATTTAAGTATTAAAAAAAAAAAAAAACTATTTGCATACGCCTAGAATTAACAGAAGTAGAATTTTATTAGGTTGTTGCACAAGTTCCAGTTTTTTTTTGTTTTTTGTTTTTTTTAAGAAAATCAAACTAACAATATATATATATATCTACTTCCATTTGATGGTTCTGAAAACAATAAAACAGTATATGACCATTATCTTGTTGAACTAATATCTGCTTTCTAATGATATATAACACCTTGCAAAATATCAAAACGTTTTAGAACAAAAAATTTTTTTTAGAAAAAGCGTGAACTTATGCAACGACCTGATAGTAAAAAATACATTTTTTTTTATTCATATTTCCATATTTTTAAGCCAGCAAGTCGTAGAAGGTTATCTCCGTTCTAATATTGAGATGCCACGTGTTCTTGTCCTTCAGTTTCTTGATTACATATAGTAAATTTTTTTAATTAAAATTCTACTCTAATGATTTTCCATAATTTTTGATGGACAAAAATAATTTTGCCTGATACTTAAGTATATTAGTTTTCTGTTATTGTGTTTTTAACTTATATTTCACTTGCGTATTAAAACCACCAACAATTTTTTCCTATGTCAGAAATAAACTGAAATACACATTTTTTTTAAACAAAGGTAGACAACTCCTATTACATTCTTCAATTTAAAATAAGCTATTCCGGTGTTGATCATTTTTAGATGATCATTGAGCAGAAATAAATTGTATGCAAAAAATAACATGGTCTAATGATAACTGAAAATCGTCAAAAATCAAAATTTGATGTGAGCTTAAATCTCACAACATACAAACACACTTAGTTAAAATAAGTCGATCAATTTAGCTCATATGCGCAGATCATCATATAATGATTAGATCACTCTGACAGATGTTAAAACATTTAAAAAGAATGTTTAAATTTCAACACTATTTCTTGCGGTTAATGGTAGCCGAATGGATTAGGTCCTTACTAATGAAGCCAGACATGGCCTCTGTTAGCAGGTTCAAATCTATCAACTGGTGTTAATCATGACACCCTGCACTGATGATTCCAGAAAGGATGAAACACTAGTGTCTATAGGTATTTAATAATTATTATAGTAAATAATTATTTATTTATTTATATATATATATATATATATATATATATATATATATATATATATATATATAATACTTTAGTGATCTGATGTGATTTTGCCATACGAGTCTGACCAGTACCAGATAGGTCACCATTTGGGAAGGCTAGGCACTGTATGTACCGCACTGAGTCATAGAAATTTCCAGGCACATTAATTCACTGGGAGATGCAACCGCAGTCCTGGTTAAGATATGTATGCAGAAGGAAAACTGATGTAAAAACCTGCGTTCTACTGTGTGCTCCATCTTGTGACAAATCATCTGCACCGACAAAGATTAGCAGTAACACCAAAAAAGTGTGGTTAGTTCTACACAAAGCCTTCACCACTATAAACAAATCATTTGTGTGGATTTCCAAAGAACTTGTGGCGGAAGCATATAGCGCCAAAATCAACAAGAGAATCCATTATTTTAATATATAATATAGAAAATATGATAGTGTTGGGCCTTTTTTGATAAATTTTGCTTTGTTGAAGATTTACTCTTTGATAACATAATTATGTGACCATAGGGAGAGAGTCTCATTTGAAGCGAAGCATTAGCTATGCTACGAAAATCCAGGAGGAGGAGTAAATACCTCCATCCCTCTTCACCTCCCTTCCGTTAAAAAAATAAAATCACCAAGACGGCATGAGTTTTTTTTTTTTTTTTTTTTACATAGGCATCATCACTTATCAAGGCCAAGAGGCCACTCAAGAATAGGGGTTAAAGAGTGTACAGTAGACATTGGATAATATAATAATCATTAGTAATGAAAATTTGGTAAATTTGATAACTTATATAGAACGGCTCATCAAGAACTTATTTACGTTAGACTTGAACACAACCATATTGTAGTCAGCCGGAAAGCAGGAAAACGGAAGACAATTCCACAGGCGTGCAGTTCTAAGAAAGAAGCTTTGTTCATGGAATCTACATTTAGGTTTAGGCACAGATAAAGAGTGGGGGGAATTATTGATAGTGTGTACAGCTAGACGAGTGTTTCTTGTGAAAGTTTGGCGAGAGGGGACCATAGATTGAAGCTCAGTTGAACACCTTCCATGAAAATAACGATACATCAGAGACAAACTCGCAACATCTCTTCTGTGAGATAGAGGTTGTAAGGAAGAGAAAAGGACATAAAGTACCATTCATTAAGTCACATCTGATGTATCTCACGATTGGCGCGATGAAATTACCATGTGAAATGGTTAAAATGCTGAAGTTATTTCTTTACAAATTATTCTTGCTCTGTGTTACAATGAACTTTGTTACTGAAGAAATTATTCTATCCTCCACGGACCCAACACACATTTTCCCAATTTCTCTATACAGTCTCCTTCCGATGTGTACATACACGTCTAAGTATATCGGATAGTTGATAGGACTACACTTGGGCTAGATCAAGAGGTCTTGAAATACAAAGAGAAAGAGAAAGTGATGGAAAGCGAAAAAGAAAAAAGGAAATACAAACACAGTGAGGACAGCTCCATTTCCCTTCGGGGGCCTCTTCCAACTCTGGGTCTAGACAGACGAGATGGTAAGCCCTAGGACACGTGTCACACAGAATGATTTCACCACCCTGCTGACACACCTCACAGTAATCCTGATGGTCAGTCTGGTAATTCAAAAAGTAGAAAACAACAAAAAAAGTTTAAAATAAAAAAAAGTAAGCAAACACCTTGATATGAACAATGGTTTTGGAGGGGGGGGGGCATAAAATTACTTCGCTGAAGTTATGAGAAAGTTGGGAGGTTTTTTTTTTTAACATGTTTCTTCAAGACACCCATCAAATGATATTACGATAAGAAAGAGGACACCATAAAAATGACTCCTTTGTTGCTTTGAGAAAGGAAGGTTTCTTGAGTGGTCAAGGGATATGTCATTTCAACTCCAAATGATAAAAACTTGGGTCCAAGTGATTTGTTGAAAATAGTTTAGTTCTGTACATTGGCAGAATCTCACACTAGTTTGTGGTCAAAACAAAAATTCATGATGTAGAGAATACATAATTATAGAGATTCTCCATATATAGAAGGGATGGGGGGGGGGGTCCCTCTCCCTCACATTGCCAAAAATACTCATCCAACATGGCAATGAAACAAGCCAAGCATATAGGGTCCCTTTCCACAAGTGAAAAATTTACTTTCACCATGACTAATGTTTATCAAAATTTTGTTTAAAATCCAAGGCGTGGTTAAAGAGAAAAGCGCAAATGAACAGACGAATGATTTTAGGGCAATTTTCCCCCTATAATGCCTACTAGATGGAACCAGAGTTATCCCGGAAAATCCGTTCTGGCAAAAATTTACTTTCACCATGACTAATGTTTGAAAATTTTCTTTAAAATTCCAAGGCGTAGCTATTGAGAGTATCAAGCAAGAATGAATTACTAGGTCGAATCCCTCCTTTGTCATTGGGGACCTACAAAGCAAAATATTTAAAAAAATAATTGAATGCCATGTCTATTGGGTTAAATAGTCATTCAATATTATAACGTGTGTAATGTCCATTTTACATGCTGCTAAAGGACTTTCAGAAATCGACTTAAAACTAGACTATCTCTGGGCAGGTTTTTATCCTTCTTTCACCCAAATGCATTATTATCTCTGACTTTCCTTGGCATTTTCCCGTGAACTGAAGTACAACATCAACAGTTCTACATCAACTAACCTAAAAAAAAAAAACTCATCCATTCTTGCAACGTGGTTATACCATCTAAGTCTCCTGTTCTGCGCACATCTCTCTCTTTACTGTCCAGATTTAATTTTCCTTCTTTTAAAACTCATCTTACAGATTGCGTCATTCTTACAGAATTTCTCTGCACAAGCCCAGAACCGAATGACAGCAAATATTAAGACTAACTATGGTTGACACTAATAAGAGATCATTTTTATTCACAAGTCAATCAATCAGTGATTCAATCTTGTTCAGAGATTTAAGATTATCAAAGAAATTTATGCAGAAGGGATTTAGAAGGCTATCACAATGCGAGGAATGGAATGTAGTTGGTGTTGAGGAAGAACAACGAAAACAAGTGACAATTTGCAAATAAATAAGTATATACATACACGCATTTATTCAATTGTGCTAAGTATAAATGTCTTACTTGTAAAGGTCTATTGTATGTGACAATTTCCATTATATATTTCGGGATAATCCCCTTTTTCAACCAGATCTATTTAAAGCATGTTGGATGGAAGAGTGAAAACGAATCAAATGGCTGTGTGGGGTACCGTAGCAAATATAAGGAGAGGGGTGTATATATAGTGTTTTGAGTGATTAACATTATTGTTGTTGTTAGATTTACGTATTATAATAGCCTTCTAAATCTCTTCTACATACCTATCACACACAATGCTTCAAGCAAACTACATCTCATTTTTATCCCAAATAAATTTATTTCCATAATATTTATGGTAAGAGATTCTGAGAGGCATTCCAAAAGCAATGCTTCCCAGTTTGTTTGTTTTTTTCGTCTCAAATTGCAAATTGCATTGTTATGATGACTGAACTTCTGGATTCATGGTTCGCATATCATCAAAGCAGACGTTGAATTTACCTTTGGTCCCGCATTCACCGCTGATCCTAGGATTTTATGTTTTTACTCACTTTCACCCCTAACAAAGCATATTGGCACTTGGATGTAAGGGGCTACTAATTGGTACTATGCGTAGGAAAGATCAAGATGTTGGTTTACATTACATTTAAATCTCTGTATATTGGTATAGTCAGGGAAGAAACTATTAGAATAGAAAGCTTTCTGGCATTTAGGGACCGCAACAGTGAAGAGGTGAGATTTTGTTGCTAAGTGCGTTAGTCGGGGAAATGTACGTCAACAGAGCACAAGAGCATCAAGTCCATCACTATCTTGGCCTCTGCGGATCATTGCAAGTGGTCTGCATTCATTCAGGATGCTGCATGTTTTACGAGAGGAGCCGGCTCAATCCATCCTGAGTGAACTCCGCCAAGCTAAACTGTCACTAATCTTCAGTTGCAACAGTATCCTGGTAGTCAAGATAGTTTCATTAACAAAATTCAATGAAACTTAAGAGGCTATTTTTGAAACTGGAACAAGATGCCCTTTTTAAAGAGATATAGGTCCTCACTAGAAAGTGATCCTTTGTCTAACCTAGTCTTCATGGAAGGCAAGTTAAATCCTTCCAAGCACTACCTCCTCCTTTTGTTACTACCTGTTGTGTCCTTGTGCAGGATAGTTATTTTTGTTGTTCGTCCGTCGGAACAATGAGGACCATTTGATCATCCTGTAGGGTGGGGTGGGGGTAGTCATCATCGACGAGTGCAAATATAGTTGATAAGCCTAATCTTTGCTTGAAAAGTTCTATTGCAGTGAGAACAGGGAATCGTAGCAAATGTCAAGGGCTTCAAAACATTATCCTTCCTGTCCTTTCTG